>NW_010235452.1:19679-46488 GCF_000690775.1 Eurypyga helias
CAGTGCTGCGCTGGGAGAAAGAAAAAAAGCCAAACCAAACAAACACAAAACCCACTCTCAGAAATCAGCCCTCTGCCTGCAACCTGCACACACTAGTCACAGCACAGCCCGGGCAGCCAAGGAGAGATTAGGTCAACATACGGGAACAAGCTCCCGCAGCTCAGAGTCCGCAGCTCCCCGGAGGGCCCCACGCTTTTGCCGGGGCTGGCCAAGTCCATGAAGGCCAGGGCCCTCTCCCCCTTGTGTCCTGGCTCCTCTTTGGAGCTGGAGCTCCCAGGGGCCCTGGGAAGCCCCTGAGGGACACAGGGAACAAAGTACATGCCACGTCCTGGCCACGCTTTGCCGGGCACAAGGTGACAAAGGGCCCTCAGCTGCCCCGTGCTGCTGGACGCGAGGCTCGGGCTTTGGATGCTCATGAAGAGTGTCCAGTACCAACCTGCAAGGCTCATTAGAAGGAACGCAAGGGAAAAGCCACATGGCCCTCGGCTGTCTCGATGTGCAATTAGCACCTCTACTTATGAATGCTGCGTCTGCCGGGCCGAGTGCCTCGGCCTGGAGCACCCACCAGCCAGGCTGATACTGCTGCAGATGCGGCGCCTCGGCGTGCCCTGCTCTGCCCGCGGGGTGCTGGCTGCCCAGCGAGCCCTCTGACTTCTGCCACCTCAGCACGAAGGACTTGCCAGCAGAACTATCTCCGGGATGCTCTCTGGGCTGGCGTCTCCCTCCGGAGCACGTGGCTGAACTCTCGTCCTTTGCCGTCAGCACCGGCAGCTCTCATGCTTTCGACAGTGATGCCACAGCAGGGTGAGAGATGGCTTGGGAAACCCTGCTCTCTGCCCTACCTGCTCTACCTGCTCAGCCTCCCCGACAGCCCTTCCTTGGCCCAGCTAAAGCCGTTTCGGCAACCTGGCCGCTAAAACGTTCAGCCTTACGGTCACAGCTGGGAGGAAGCTGTAACAGGCAGCATAGCCACCGCCATCCTTACACAGTCCTACAAGCTCTGTGACCACGGATGGTTGCACACGAGAGTGTCAGTGCCTGCTGTACGTGCCCAACCACGAGAGGGAAATCCGTAAAGAGCAATTCAGCCTGCTGCCTGCTGACTTGGCCCAAGAGGTTCAGATGTGTATATTCAGAGGCTGGAAACATAACATCCACAACAGATACACCACCCCAAACATGGAAAAATTCCCACTACACCCTCACTGTAGCTGGCTTAGCGTTGACCCTGTAAATGAACAGTGCCTAACGCTGGTGAAGGTAGCAAAGCCTCGCTCAGAAGATCAAATTCTGGAACAAACAACAGGGGGGAACAGGGGAAAGAGGAAGGGGAAAGAAGGAAAGGAAAAAATGCAACAGAGGTTGTATTGTGCATCGGGATCAGGCAGCTTAAAGGGCCATAAAATCCTTTATACAACTGTTCTTGCAGTAAATGAAACAACAGCTATGCTCAGGGAAACTGTAGCTACCCCCCGTGATTATTACAATAGCCTGAATGATGCGGTGTTTTTTTGTTTTTGAACCAGATGCTATCACTGGTGGTATGTACCTGCATCCGTACAGAATACTTCAGATCAGCGTATCAGGTTCAAATGGAAACAGGTTAATACACCGAGGTTGGATAAGGCTTTGTTCAATAACCATTTCTCATGGTGAGGTAAGGGACAGAACTGACTGCAGCCATGAACTGCCAATCAAAGCCCACATTGGACTAATCATGACTGGGAAAGGATAAACAGTTTAGATATCCCACAATTAAATCTCTCCAGGACCACTTAGTCACAGATTTGCTTTTGATATCCTACTTTTAAAACATTTTGTCCCCCTCTACTGCGCTCACGACAGGCAGAGTTGGTGCAGCATCACACTTTTTTATTTCAATCCTTGCTTTTGCCAGAAGATCAGTCAACAACTCGAGTCCTACCCCCACTTGCTCAGACAAAAGCTCCCTGACTGCAAAGATGAATGGGGCTCATTTCCTCATTTTGTCCTCTGGGACAAGAAACATACTTAATAATGCTCCAGGTTACATATGGCTCATATATACTGTCAGGGCCTTCCAGAGCTGCCTGTTCCGGAGCAGATTTCCTGTATCCCAGACAGCTTCCCATTGAAACAGGCACACACTTCCTTCCCACCACGCAGGTGGGACTGTAAGTACCTACGATCCTGCCTTATTAAGCCCATATCTTCTGAGCAGGTCACATATGGGAAGAAAAAGGGGTAGTGTTTAGGCCACCAAACAGCTATTCTTTCATCAGAGCAGCGGCAAAACCGGCACTGCACAGATCCGAAGAGGAAACGCTGCCATAATAAGCTTAGATCAGAGTCCAAAGTAGGTGGAAACATGCCAGTTAATGACTTCCAGCTCCAGCACGGAGAGCACGCTGGAGGAGGACAAATGGAGCAGTGTCTGTCCTCAGCTTGAGAGGGCACAGAGCTCCTTTCTTCTGGATGCTCCATTTGTGTGTTTGGAGAGGGGGTGGCTTTAGGGATGGACACACACAACGACAATTAGAAACATGCCACACATTTGGAGCTCAAATCAGAGCTCCCTCAACAGCCTGTAGTATTAATAGTTGGCTCTTCATTTAACCCGTTAAAGGACAGAGCTGTTACACAAATTCATATGCCACACTGAGTCACAAGACCCGTACTGCTTCTCCTTTGGAGCTGGGAAGGCAGGGAAGGGAGGGAGGGCTGGAAGCCCACCACCTGCATTTGGGTCCCTTCTTTCCTTACTCACAATTTTAGCCCAGGCACTTCCAAAAGATACTGAACTTGTCCTAGAATAAAGGGCACAGTCACAACCTCATCCTTCACAGGACATGGAGAAATCCTTCAGCATGCAGCCAAGGCATCCTACCAGGACGACAGGACAAGGGAAAGGAAAGAAAAGTACATCTGAGACCTGCCAGTGGATTAGCACTGAAATAAATATTGAGCTCAGTGATGGACAGCCCTCTCAAAACCTGGGTTTGATAGGAGCCCAGGTAATGCCCACGCAGCACAACCAGTAACTACCCAGGAACCTGCAACAGGCCCACAGCCAGAGAAGCAGGTCAAGAGTCTCTGAGATTCATCCACTATATTCAACACCCATCAAAAGGGCCCCAAAGTCTGCAGGACCGTACAGATAAGCAGCAGGACTGCCGCAGGCCACGCTACCACTCTGTACCGTCATCCCCACTAAAGAGGGCGACCATTCCTGTGTTTCTGATATCCACCTTTACCGTTCACGGCTCCCACAATCAGAGGGAAGTTTGGGACTGAAATCCCAGGTTCCTACTCTTTTTGCTGTTAAAGCACCCAGCCATGCATCCCCCCTGGTCTCCAGCAGGCCCTTCAGTGTGAACCTTCACCCCGGCAGGATCACCCCTGCTCGGTCCTGCCTCTCTCCTCCGCCACCCCTGCAGAGGCTGAGCAGCAGGTCCCGTCACCCCATCTCCTCAGCTGGGGCCACCCCAGGAGAGCCGCGGGGCGATACGTGACCAGGCAGCGTACGTTGCAGGCTCTCGCTGCTGCGCAGAGCAGGCAAGGTTAGGTGCCCGCGCTGGTGGAACCGTCCAGCCAGACACCGGCCAAAAGCCCCTCGGGTAAAAAGCCCAGGAGGTAAGGCTGCGGAGGGAGAAGGGCGAGAAGCAGAAGGATGCACGCTGCCTCCGCTCTTGCCAAGAGAAACCTTTATGCTCCAGCACCCTGGGAACCGAAAAGAGGGTGTTTTGGGGCTGAACAAATCTGAAACTTTCAGGAGTTTGTGTGAACGCTTCTGGCTGGTTCTTTTGCAGCGTGTGAACCTTGCTATGACTGCAGGTTTCCACCCAAAACTCAAGGCAGAACGGCTGAAACCACAGGCTTTTATAGAATCTCTGCCCAAAATAACCACTTTAGGGCAGGTTAGTTCAAAATTCAAATCTCACTTGTAGGCAGAGCACAAGGGTTCAGGCTGGTGAGGAAAACAGCAGCTGGCGGCTCTGGGGGGAAGGAGTAAGGCAGAGAGAGAACAGGCGGGTCAGGAGCTCAGCCCTGCTTGTTGGAGCAGCAGGCCGGAGCCTGTGCAGCCCAGCAGCTCTGCATATCTATCCCTTGAACCATCAACCCTGTTCCTGAGCTGTCAGCATTTCTGAATGTAAATCCCTGTACGTGACAATGAGGTTCTTTGCCTTAATTACCACCTCTCTTGGCTACCCACTGGGAATAAGGACGGTAAACCTTTCCGACACTTGCACGGGCGCTTGATGAGCTTTCTGCTCCTCAGCTTCATGGCCACACTGTGGGTTGAGCACCCCGCTGTCTGCCAATGCTCCGGCCATGACCTTGGGCCTTCCTTCTCTGTTGTAATCCAAGCTGGGAGCCTACTTCACTTACTCTTTTTAGCAGCCTATTCTCCTTATCTGCAGTAAACTCAGCAATGCTAAAAACGTAGGACACAATAGCACTTGGATGGGATGCCCGATGTCAGGAATAGCTCTCCTGGCTCCCGGAGCGGGACGGTGGCTTGACAAACCTCGCTTGACAAACACCATTGCAAGCCTTGGAGAATGTGGGAACAAGTCTTCCCTCCCCTGTGTTGGATCTGCTGCTCTCCTCCCTGGATAAAAGGCCATCCTGCGCCAGAACAGCCAGAAGCTGCTCTCTGCTTCTTTTTTCCTATAAACCACAGACAGAAGCAAACCACAGAGGGAAGAAAAGCCTTAAATCAGCACTGGAGATTTGGCTACTACACTTCAGTTCTCTCTTATGTTTTTTACCAGGCTGATCTATAGCGGAGATAAGCATCTGCTTAAACAGTTCGCTGAATCAGAATCAAAAGACTACTCAGATTCTCCACTCAAAAGTTGCTTTGATACCTCAGTTATGCTATTCACTTAAGCAGTACAGATAAGTGAAATATATCTTTTTTTCCCCATGCTTTCATGCTGATATTACTGTAGAGAAGACTCTGTATCCTGTCTCCAACAGAATTCGATTTTCATCAGCGAGACCGAGGCTGCTGGGTGGTGCCAACAGGCAGTCACCTTGTCAGAAGTGACACTGACAGTCAACGGGCTTTGGTCCCCGGGAGTCAGGCCGCTAAAGGCAGTTTGGCAACCACACGCTATCCAAAATACTCTTAAATCTCGGGTCTGAAGACACAGTCTAGACTAAAAAGAAGCCTTGACGTAACAGCCCTGTCTCTAACACCAGATTTTCTCAGTGCAGTAAAAATGACAAACTTTCCTAGTAAGGGTACTTTCGCTGGCAGAGCATCTCCCAGTTCAGTAAGTAAAATAACCTAAACAGGAAAAAAATCATGTTGATTTAATTATACACCTACAACAGGGTCTTAGTGATACAGAAACAGCATAAAAGAAATCTTTTCTTTAAACAGCATTTCCTTATTATCAAGCTTCTAATGCAGGCCTGGCCTTAGGGACTTGTGGGACAAATTTAAGACCTAAGTCACTTTATGCTGGCAAAATCTGCTACCATTATCCTCTGCAGACGCAGAAGCCAGTGCACTCTGCTGCACAAAGGAAAATCATTTGCTTTGCCTTTTTTTTTTTTAAGAGGCGACTTTCACTTGATTTAAATTTTTCCCCTTATAATAGAGAGCAACCCTAAAGAGTTTTGCAGACAGCTTTTCAAATTAAACACGCATGGTCACGCTGCTGTGGGGAGGAGGGAAAGGACAAGCTCTGCTTCTCAGAGGCAGGAAATGAGTGCTGGGGAGCAGGAAGCCCGGCAGTGGGGACAGCAGGTCCCTGGGAGCACCCGAGCCAGGACCGGCTGCTCCCAGCCCCGTGCTTGCTGAATCAGTGCAACGTCGTGTCCCGTCAGACCAACAGCTTCAAAGCCAGGCTTTGCAGTTCGTGTTGGAAAAGCTTTTTATTGAGGGCAAAAAAACCCAAGGCTAAATCCCAAACCAAAGCAAGGCTTACGTTTGAAGTTACTTACACGTGGCTTTATGTTTTGAAAATCATCGCAGGAATGATAGTACTGCGATGGATATGACCCACTCAGTTACACGTATCCTTCAGTGGACTGCAATACAGCATTGTGCCATACCTGGTGGGGAGGCACTGGGACAGGCTGCCCAGAGAAACTGTGGATGCCCCATCCCTGGAAGTGTTCAAGGCCAGGCTGGATGAGGCTTGGAGCAACCTAGTCTAGTGGAAGGTGTCCCTGCCCCTGGCAGGGGGGTGGGACTGGATGGTCTTTAAGGTCCCTTCCAACCCAAACCAGTCTGTGATTCTATGATTCTCTCTCTTGTTTATATATGTATGAGCCAAAACCCTACATTGATTTCTACAGTTGATGACCGAGAGGTTAGTGAAGAACAGCGCAAGCAGCCTCCACATGGACAAATGCTCATCGGAGTTTCAACCCTGGTCAAATAGGAATTTTGCAAATTAGGCCTAGAGGAGCAATTAGAAGAGGCTGCCCTCAGTGTTAAAACATCCTTGCATTTTCTCCTTGAAGGGCCGATGATTGCATGCAATCAAGTTGGAGCAATTAAAAAAAATCACCATTCCAGCAGCTGAGAAGCACCACCCTGATCAGTTTACAGTCCCGGCAGCAGGTGCCTGGAGGTGTCCTGTCTGACTGCGCTGGGAACACAACCGCGAGTCCGTGCTGAGAGTGTCACCACTTCCCTCCACCACAGCTGGCTCACCCGTCAGGGTCTGGCCATCCTTTCTGGCCACGGCATAGGCTCTTCTAAGGGCCTCTTACAGCGTAACATATAGGGGACTTCCAAAACTACACAGGGAGGGGGTTGGCTTTCCACTCTCCCCACGGCTGTGCTCTGCCAGCAGTGAATTTGGCACCAGTGCCAAAGCAACGCCTGACACACTGTGCTGCAAAGTGGGATTTCCGGGTACTGGACCAGCTAAAGAGCAAAATTGCCGTCCCCAGCTACAACACAATGCAGCAGTTTGGGTCTGTTTCTGGGAAAAGCATCACCTGGCACAGGGCAGAGCCCTTCCCAGCGCAGAGTCGCAGCAGCCTGGGGATGCTTGGTGGGAAGTGGGGATGTCCTTCTCTTACACAGCCTACCACAGCTGTATGAAAACCAGCAAGCTAAGCCAAAAGTAACCAAATATCATCCCGCCCTGCTCATGTTTGTTTTGCTTCAGCCTCCTGCTTTTCCCCCTTGTTCTGACAAGGAAAGGCCAGGGCGAAAAGAGGGAAAACATGTTTTCTGCCTTCTTTTGAACAACAGGGGATTCTGCAATGCACTGATCTGTGAGGCAGCAAATACCAGGAAGGGCCAGAACAGCGTGAAACCCCTTTGGCCTGCTGAAGCTGGCAAGAACTTTACCACTGACCCTGTTAGTGCTGTGTGGGTAAAACCCAAGGACTGTTTATGCAATGGTGGGTATTTTGTGTATGAACAAGGGATTTAATTAATGTTAATCATGACAGCCACAGCAAAGGTACCATCGTTTTTCCTGTTTTATCAACAAAAAAATTGACCCTTTCCCAAACTGTTGAATTCTATCAGAATAAACACCCCTTTGGTGTCTATACATAGATTTAGAAATGGGGGGAAGAAGCCATTTCCCTTGACATTTCCTCTACATAACCTTAATACAACATAATAAACAACTCAGTTATACTGCCGATGTTACTAAATCTAGCATCGAGATGCTGCTTTTTTAAGGAGGAAAAATCCAGGCATAAGCTTCCAAATCGTCTCATTGCTCCACAGCTTTCCTACGACACCACCGAGCCCTTTCCTAGACAGAAAGGCTAATGAGCCCCTTCAGAGAACGGCACCGGTTTTGGCTCGTTTCCACAAAAGTCAGTGGCAAAGCCAAGCGGGCGAGAAAGGTTCCACGTCGCGAAAAGCTGAGTAATCCTGTGAGACGCGGAGCTGCTCGGGGTAGGGGCTGAGGGCATGCGGCCCCGGGCAGAAGGGCTTTAGCGTCCTGCAGCATCAAGCTGTTACTGCCGAATTCCTCTCTTTTACAATCTGTCAGGCAACAGCTGTGCCAAAGTGGAAAAAATCCCAGAAAGTTACTGAAACATTCCTAGTATTAAAGACCTCATGTTTCCCCTGCGAATGGATAAAACTCCCAGTGAGACCTCTGGTGTCTTTTAAGGTCAGCGGTTGCGGCATTGCAAAATGTGAGGCGTTCTGCGACGCTGCGCTCCCGGATTTTGGGAACATTTTTAAGTAAGAGTACAAAAAAATTGCGACTTGCTTGTTCCGATTTACACCACCCTTTGCCCATAAGCGTACGTAACACTAACTTGGCTGTGCTTTCTGCCACTTCTCAGTACTGATCCGTGGTTTCCTTGGGTACTTCCCTTCTGACTTTGCCCCAGTTTGAGCTGGTGACTGGGCTCCTTTAACACAACCGTCCGTTGCCTGCATTCGAAACTCCTAATCAAAGGGGCTGCAGTGACCTGGGATGGGACTGCACAGCACTCTGCTCCCTTTAGCTGTAAGGATAAATATTCTGTTCCTGTTGGTCAAAGTCACAATCCCAAAATGAAGGGTTTAAAGAGAGGCTGCACAGCAACTGCTGTCACCTTCCTTCATCTACACCAGTACCCCCAACCGAGGTGGGGGGAAGGACTGCAGAAGCAGAATTAGCCGTACTGTCTCTCTCCGAACTGCGTTGCTTCATTTTTTCCATAATTGCTAGTATATAATATCCCTCTTGGGAAACAAAGCCTTTTCCCGACAGTGAGGATCACTTCAAACTGAGAGGGTTTTCCCCCTTTTTCATTACTCTAGAAACGCACTCTGGATCGACAGATTTTAGTATCTCTCTTTGGTGAGGAGAGATCAGACACTAAATGGCATTCCATGCAAGTGAGGACTCATTACTGCGAAGCTGTTGTTTCTTGCCCAGCTGGTTAATTGAAGCCTATAAAATTTCCATTGTTCAAACCCAGAGTATCTCACAGGGGACGCCTGGACAAGGCAAATCCCAAACCCTCACCCACTGGACTGATAGATGGGTTCCCAAACATGCACAGGATGGAATAGTAACCCAAGACTGTGCCATTTGAGCAGGTTCTGTCCAGGGATCTCCAGCGGAGGTTTTAATCCCATCTGTGGAATTAAAGACACTGAGAGGTGAAGTCACTTGCCTTGAGGCATGCAACCATTTAGTTGCAGAGCTGGAAATGAAACTGAGGATATGAACATGCTGGACCATGCTATAATCAGCAGATGCTATTGCTTCCAAGTTCTAACTAAAGAGCTGTCATTACCCAAAAAGCATTTGTAGTTTGCAGTAAAACTGATAAAGCTCAATAGTCTGGAGTGCTGGAGGGGAGGCATATGGTTTTTAAATCTCCCAAAGATAATAATACACCCTTTTTTTCAGTCTGCCTCAGCCTCTGTAGCTAGCTGATCCCAGCTATGAGGTCTCTCTCTGCTCTAACAAACCCCAGATCCTGCCAGTCCAAATTAAGTAATGCTAAAAATATATAGTTTACACCACAATTTCCCACCTGAGACTGTGTGAAAGAAACTGCACTGTGGCACTCTCATGAAGCAGACAGAACAACCAGTGGGAAAAATAACAAGTTTGGGAGAGAACAGAAGCTGTTGATGTGCTGCAGCCATCATTAGCACAGCTGGCAATGTTTAATGCATGAAAATAGGTGGTAATCCAAGTATAAATGAACCAATTTGATGTTTGGGGCATGCAAGTGCACACACAGACACACATGAATACACACAGTTCTCTGCAAAGGGAGCTCCCACTTCCAGCTAACGCCGTGCCTCGCACCACTCCAGCAGACACTTGGCATTGGATCCAGCGCCAGCGTTACGGGTTTGATGGCTGGAGCAGCTGCTGGATTTACCTCTCCAGCTCCCTAAGCCAGGCAGGGGTTCAGCTCTCTGGGGCTGGGGCTTCTGCTGGGAGCTGCCTCTTGGGAGCCATCAGGCCGGTGGGACAAACGTGTGGGGCAATGCCTATGGCCACGCACAGGGACAGTGCCAGGCCTGGCTGGAGCCCCTGCCCAGGGCCATATCCCTGCACACCCGGCCAGAGGAGGCCATACCAGGCCAAGGGCACAGCTGCCAAAGCAGCCCTGTCCCTGCGCTCCCTCACAGTGGCAGGTCTAAAGCCGCTGGAGGGGCTCTCCTGCACCCCACCACCCCTCTGGGACAGCAGGCAAGGGACAGTGGGAGCAGCTTCTGCTCCCTGGGGAGCGCAGCGGAGGACAGGCAGCCCGGCTTAGCACTGGTGTGCTGTGTGGGCACCCTTGGTGAGCCTGGACAGGCAGGGCTGCTGGTCCCAGGGAGCTCAGGCCTTGGCACCGTCTAGGCTGGACAGGGAGGAAATGGTCTGTGTGGGAACCCGCTGCTTCCCAAGAGAGTTTTCCACTGGGGCTCACCAGGCCCATCATAGCTTGCAACTGCTAAACCAATTCCCTTGGCAAGGAGGGATGCCAACCAAGATCCATCCTCCCCACGTCCTCAGCCTGAAAGCATGGGTGCTGTGGAGCACTCCTCCCTGCCCTGCCCGGCCCTGCCTGGCTGGGGAAGAAAGATCCCTGTCGCCCTGCCGGGATCGTGTTTTCTGTCTTGTGCAGGGAGGCTGGGAGAAGTGACCAGACCTGCCTGTTCCAGTGGCCGGACAGGTTGTACTGCAGAGCAGCTTGCGACCATTTTGCCTATAATTCACTCTTTCTTTGCCTTCTGATCGATGGCCAATGTCTCACCTGCATCAGGAGCCGGGCCAGTTCCCAGGAGGAGGCACAAAAGGCCACAGGCTGCCCTGGCTGAGCCCATCTGTCCAGCGCCCGGCAGCAGCTGGGCAGGGTGAGCAGACCAGGCCCTCGCAGCCTGGAGAGGCGAGCTGGGGACTCTCTGTCACCTTTTCAAACTGAGTCACCGCCACAGGGCCACTGCTTATTTTAATGGTATAAAAATGAGAGAGAGGAAGCGGGAACCAGCAGTTTCACATTCTGTGGCACTGGTAAACAGGGCTGCCAAATTCTCCCCCTGCAGTCATCTGTCAGAAAATGCCTGCAGTCGCAGTCTCGAGCCTGGCAATGCCTCAGCCCCTATCCTCTACCTCTATTTTCTACTTATTTGATCAAGTTTGACAAAGGCTGTGCCAGGAGTGGGTTTTAACGGTGACTCAAGCGCACGTCAGCTCTACAGAGGTGCAGCACAGGCGTGGAGGCACCGGGGCAGCATTCAGGTCAAAACCACTGAGCCCTGCACCACTGCAAGCATGGTTACTCACAGATGAATTTCTTCTACCTCCGCCTTACTTGGGATTTCGTTATGGGCACTTCTGGAGCACAAGAAAAAGACATCTTGGAAGGATTTCTCCAAAAGCAAAAACTCATATCGGGCTAGAGGTTCAGCTAGTGTTTCAGCAGAGCTCTACCGATGCTCATCACGACAAGCGAGAAAGAGGAAATGCCTTAAAACGACAGCGCCAGAATTATCTGTAAGGTGCTCTGTGATCAAGGTGGTGTCCTAAGAACAAGGGGCCAGGCGCATCACAGTCTCTAGGAGATAAAGGGAGAAGAAACGCCCCCCCCCAAAAAAAAAAACACGAAACCAAAAAAACACCACCAAACCCCAGGTGCAGTTGAGGTCTTTGGCAAAAAATAGCAGATGTGATAAAGGCTTGTGTAATTGCTCTTTAGACAGCAAATCAGGGCACGTTTCAGGAACTGCGAACGACAAGCCAATTCTGCTGCAGTGCTTGCGAGGCGAGGCGCGGGGTCTTTGCCCTCTGGGGCAGTTGGCTCCCGTGACTTTGCCCTGTTCACAGAAGCTGGAGGCAGCCGGTTGGCAGGTCAGAGTGTTCTCTGGAAAGCAGCAGGGTCCTTGCCGTGGTGCCCTGCAATGCACATGCCGTCAGTGTGTCACTACGAGCCACACAGTTAGGTAAGTTCCTATTCCCAGTTAGATATCGCATAGTGGCTACTCAATCTATACTTGGTCAGCAGGCCTGTTCGAACTGCTAGTGCCAAGGCTTCTTCTGGTTCAAAACTGACCATAAACATGTACACGGTGGGGCTGCAGCCACTGGATTTCTCACAGACTCTGTTGCGGACCCCTCAGCTGTGTCACCGCCTGCTGTGGCCACCGGGAAGGTGGCACAAACCTTTCATGACACACAACCGTAGCACCCTACTCGCATGCCTGCGAGCAAGTCAAGGCTGCCTGTCGTGAAGTTCACGCTTGGCAAAGAGAATTACAAATTTGATTCTAGCAGCACGGAGCAAAATCTTTGCCTAATCAGACGAGGGGGTCACACAAGTTACCAAAGAACCTAAAAAGAGAATTTCCTGGCCTATAACCTAACTAGAACTATGTTGCTGAGATGTGTTTCGATCCTGACAGGGTGAAAACCAGGCACTGTATTCAGGTTGGGAAGCCATATGCCACGCATGTGGGCACCAACAGACCCAGTCCTCCTGCTCCTGCCTTCCCAAGCACAGCTCCCATCGGGCAGGGCAGGACTGCGGGACCTCGAACACCCTGCACGCCTTCTGCAGGACCGAGAGCGGAACATCTACACAGCCTGCGCACCAGAACAGGCGCTCGCAAAAGAAAGGACTTTTTCCTCTGCCCACTCAGAAATGAAAAGATCAAGTGAGAAATCCTGACTCAAGTGAAACGAGCAGGACTTTGCCACTGGTTTCAACAGGCCCAGCTTTTCACCCCGAGAGCCTGCTCTGCTGTTGGGTAAGGAGATAAGCTGCCAGCAGCAACAGTCTGGCCTCGGCAATCCGGAGGGGTTTGTTGGCTGATTGCAGACGCAGCAAACGCACAGCTCACCCACAGTGCAGATGTCACTTGCCTGCCTCCCGCTTTCAGAAAAGCTGAGGGCTCCGTGTTGTTTATTGTGCAATAAGAAGACACTAATAATCATGCCTGACGATGTTTAAGAATGGAGATAAAATTCCCTATTATTGTGGATTATCAGTTTGTCAAAGGGGATGCTGGCAGACAGAAGCTTTACTGGGATGAGGTTTGCATTTCAATGAGCAATCTGCACGGAGAGCTCCTCCGCATCAGATCCGGGCAGGAGCAGATCTGTGCCGAAGCATCCTTCCAAGGGGTCCTGCAGTGCTCAGAGAGGTCTTGGCTACAGCCAGGCCACAGTCAAGGCTAGAAATTATAGATGGCCTGAACTGTAGAAGATGCTGGGCTGCAGGGTGAGTGATGGGGGTTTTAGAAAAGCATGCTGAAAACAACCGTATTTCCTGCTATTTAGAAAATGCCACCAAAGTACAAACTGGAGGCACTGGCATAATGCTTAAACCTCAGCGCTCCCTCAGACCCAGGGAGCTCAGATCTGTGAAGAGAACGGCGGAAGCACACAATCCAGCCACCTCGAAAGGACTGTAGGGGCTTTGCTGGGAGCTGGAGCCAACCTCAAGGTCCCAGGTAAAGACAGCGAACGCGTAGGTGAGCAGTATCTCATCCCATGGGGACTGTGCTGAGACCCACGCAGACAGGCCTTGCTGCAAACATACTGCTGATTGTCTAAACCAGTGGCAATTAAACCCAGAGAGGCAGTTCTGTTCCTCCTGACCTCTCCCCAGCACCGTCCTCCTTCTCCCATCACACTTCTCCACCCCACAGCCAGCCTACGAGGCAGGTTAAGTACCTTCCTTGGCTTGCTAGATGAGCCTAACGAAGGGCTCTTCTTTCAGCAGCAATTTCCTTGCTGTTCATTAGCCATGCATGATGCCTGGGAGCAGAATTCTCTGGATTAGGTGCTTTTCAAGAGGTAGTACGGAAATTTGCACAGATCCGAACTTAAAACCAATGCTCAGCATGAAAGAGATATCACATATTCACATTTTCAAGACTCTTCCTGCAAGCACAGGAGTTAGAACCATCCTTCCTTCCTCATCTCCCTTTAAAAAAACACTTAGGTTTCCATGAAATATTGTGTGTCAAGCAGCTGTCTCTTTGCTAAGCTACCAAGTATCTTGAGACTCACGATGGAGTCTCAAGAGCTGACAAAGCGGCCTGTGCATGAGGTTGAGGAGGTTCTGGGAGGTGAAAGACAAGCCACGTGCTTTGGCCCTTATTTCTACCATCCATAAGACACGTACAAGAGACGGTGTTGGCTGCGTAAATTCTCGTGGCTCTGAGGATCTCAGCGCAGGAGCCTGCTGACAGTAAAATCATCATCTTCCTGTACGCAGCACCATGCCTTAAAACAGACCTGAAAATGCCAGCAGCCACACTGACAGAGTCACAAGACAAAACACCGGCTGCTCTCCATTTGCTCGCCAGGACGCAGCCACCAGGCTTGTGCGGCTGTACGTGCCGGGAGCATCTGCTGTGGGCGCAGGAAGTGCCATTGGCTCGGCACAGGCGGGCACAAACACACGCGCGCGCTCCTCATGCGCGCACATGCTCACCAGCTACGGTCTTACACCGTAAACACAAGCTGCTGCTCAAGCGCAATGCTTGGCTGAGCTCCTTGCCACCTCCGCGGCACTCGAGGAGTTCAGAAACAAGCAGATTGCTGGGATAAAAGCAACCAGCCATTATTTCTTCTGCTGCAGACCTGCTCCCACAGGTTTCATACCTGACATTTGCATAGTGCTCTTTCCCATAGGGCCCCACGTGTGATAAAGACACGCGTGCAAGCAGTGTCCTGATCCCCATTTCTCAGGTAAAGGCACTCAACGTTTTGTACACACCATGAAGACCACATTCCCTGCGGCAGCAAGACAGGAGTCCAGCTCCAGGCTCCTCCTGCCTCACACCAACTCTTCTCGCTGCAGACTCGGCCCATTTCTTCTTGTGCGACCCACCACGGACCTGGAGAGCCGGTCCTTTTGTACAGCCCTGACTTCGCACTCAAAGCCTGTTCTCCCCCTCTTTATTTCTTTGTCATTTTGGCTGGATAACCCTCATTTCAGTTGTTCCATAAAGAATATGGGGTGGGGGAACAGCGCTGCTACTACTTTTGCTGGGGTTTGCCACTATGGTTTTTATTGCTCTTCTCTAGGGTGATCCACCACTTTCATCAGCTGGAGGCATGCTTTTGCATGCTTGCTTTTTTTTTTCCCCCCTGGTTTTCCCAGACCATACGGTGACTGTAGCCATACCTCTGCTGAACATGGCCGGAGAATCACTTCTCTGGGTCTAACTGCCTACACTGCTGTTCATCCGAGCCAGCATGGGAGTCCCCTTGCACGCTCCCCGGCTGCGTGATGCCAGCATAGTTTTGCTGCATCTAGGCACGGCAAAGGCAGTTGGGAACTCAGGAAGGCAAGCGCATGAGGTGCTCCCTGACTGCATCCCCGTTTCTCCCGTGTCTGTTTCTACGTGGCAGGGGAAGAAGAGGTTGGAAAAGCATTTCCCTTTGCAAGCACTGGCTCCTGAAAGACCCCGGCAAGCACGGCCCCAGCACAGTTGCCGGCACCAAACAAAGGGCAGCAATGGCTGCAGCCGCAGACAATATTAGGAGGCAGCAGAGCCCGCACGCGTTTGGCAGACAAAACCTTAATAGCCGAAGCACGCAGCATGGGTTGACACAGCTGCCACCCTCTCACTGTCTCTCCACTCTCCTCGAAAACGCACGGTTTGGGCTTTGCTGTCCGGGTTGGAGGGGGATGCACTGCTGGCCAGGCTACGGCTTTGCTTCCTTCGCCTCTGCCGAGCTGCCCCAGAGCAAAGGGTCGAGGTTTAACCTGACCTTCTCCGCCGCCCCTCGCTGCCTGGGGGCAGGGCTTGCCCCCCCCCAGTTAGCACTGATCACCAGCGCGGGTTCAACACCACTGGTACACAGCCAGCCTTCACAGATGGCCGCGGAGCGGAGTTTGCAATACAAGAAACAGTTGGAACAACAAAAACCCTGCCGAGGCTGATCCAGCCCGTGAGCCTGCATCCCATTAAGCAAGTCATTTTTTCCAGTTGTTCAGCGCAGGAACTGTGTGCTGGGGTTCAGCTTCCCAGGCAGTGGCTGGCCACGCTAAATCCTCTCACCCAGCCAGGCTGGGGCAGCCACCTTATTCCAAACAGGACCAAAGTTGCTCCTTCTACACTGGGAAACAAGTCCTTGTGACAAGGACTTCCAGCCAATTTTATCCTGAGGTCACACTGGCAATCCAGCACGTTTCATCCATGAGCAGCCCTCTCAAAAGCACGCTACTGCATTCTGAGAGAGTGATTCTGGCTGATGGAGACCTGCCCAATGCAAAAAGAAGCGAGTTTCTTAACGTCCCTGGCTGGCACCTCCTGACGCCTCAGGACGACGGCGGCTGTGACGCTTTGCGGGGTGCGAGGAGCAGCACAGCTCCCGAGGAGTTGAAAGGAAGCAGATGCCGGCTGCGGCACTTGCACCCAGACCATCACAATCCAGAGCCAGGGCAGAGATTGAAACCACCTTTCCCTCCTTTGCAGCATGTCCCAGGCTGACTCACATTGTCAGACAACTTCACACAAATCTCGTCCCCCTGAGATAAACTAACTCAAGAGTACCAAAAAATTCACAAGACCTAGTAAAACCTGGTGGAACAGCTCCACAACTGGTTTTCTCCCTGATCACCGCTGGGTTATTTTGCTGCTCACGAAGTGATGCAGTCTCCAGACAGGATGCGGTTTGTGCCATTCTGTGTGTCATCCACAGAAGGTGCTAGACTGAGACAGTCATCTGCTGGGGGATTTCAAGCAGGACTTTAACAAAAACGTGGGGTTTTTTGGCTTTTTGTTTTTTTAGCACGGGTAGGTATCCCCAGGGACTCACAAAGATCCCATAGAAAATTAGGAATCCGAAAGGATAGGTGATAGGAACTGAATATAACGGCATCTTTAAGTCATTGTCTCTGAAAACATGTCCTTTAGTCATTTAGCTCAAGCCACAGTTGCTTTTAATTTAGCTTGGGAGGCTCTAACTCAAGGAACAGCTCGTAATTACTACTGACATATATACTGCTCTCTGAACTAAGACACACTGAATTGTGAGTTTTAGTAACAATGGGATAAATATTAACTGGCTAAGCATTTTGCAATTGTTAAGCAAAGTCTAGAGATACGGGAGTTTGCTTACCAAAACAGTTCAGCAGAGCTTGTCATAGCCCCAGACATATTTTCAAGTAAAAGTCATAACCAGGTTGCGCTGGAATCACATGGAGATGATGATGCTGGAATTACCACACTGTTTGAAGGTTTGACCTCTGGAGCAGACTGACGAACGGTTTTGGATTGAAAATGAAGGCTCTTATCCACTGTGCAAACATCTACTTGTTGGAAACATGAGGAGTCCTGTAACTGATTAGGCCAAGGGTGATAGCGATCACGGACCTGATCCAGAGGCACGGACACGTGCAGGATCCTTTCTGTGCTCTGACACGGGGTCAAATGTTGACCATGAAGCTTTGGATGACCCTTGGGTGTTTCACCAACTACTAACCTTTAGAGAAGCCCAAAATGTCCTGCTCACTTTCACGGGGCTCAGCCTCTATACCTAGAGATTTCTGCTGCTTTTTTGCTTTCACATCTGACAGTTACCAAAAGAAGATCCTTATTTAACAGTGTGAGGCAATGAGCACCCATGGAATGAACGTTACAGGCATTTCTGTACTGCTTACAGGCAGTTTCCCCAAAAGCACCATCAACAGCCCGGTGCTGCACTCACATACATCCGTTCACTTGTCATTGCCTTCCCTGGCAACCATGCAGTATCCATGCCATGGCAAAAATTTGCCTTAGCTCCTCATTAAACACTGTGTTTAGCTGCGTTTTGGTCTTTCCAGATTGCAATGCTTTGAATTTGGATGAATGAATATCACATTACAGGATAGCATCTGATCTAGATAATCTGAAGCCAAAGCAGTGCTAATCTTGCACCGAAATCCACGTCAACACGCTTACTCATGTCTCCTGGGTTAGGGAATGCGGCACTTTCCCTTCAGCCTCAGGTTGGACCAAAAATACCAGAGAGACGCTGGCTGAAACTGTAATTATAAATGAAGACATCACGAAACCAGCCCTGCATAAACTCGAAATCACGCTCCAGCCTTGAGCTGGCGGCTGCGTTAGAATTACTGAGTAAAACCAGCACAAAATGTATCAGCGTCACTGGGAGACATTACCTTCATTTCACAGCCCTACCACAAACTCTGTAAAGAGTTACAGGAAAATAAAACTTGGCAAGCCGTACACACCCAGGCTTTTTTGCTTAAAGAAACTTAAAACTTGTTTTTACCAATTTCCTGGTAGAGGATAGGATGTTTTTAGCCCACATAAAAATGCACATTTTCATTAGCTACGAACTACATATTATTTAAACACTGACATAAAGACTCAATCACCTCAGATATTTTTCTTCCTTCGGGCTAAGTATATATTTTGGAGACGGTCCATTGGCTATCCGGTAAACGCTATACTTCACAAAATGACCCATTTCCTCCCCGTGCGGCCAGACCATTTAAAGGAGATGTTCATTTGCTTCCTGTAAGTAACGCTTACGGAAGAATTTTCCACTCAGAAGCAGGTCAAGAGCCAGCAAACAGCCCTGGAGCTCTGCGTAAAACCCACGCAGCGGAGAAAAGTCAGGGAGAGCCCACACCAACACAGCGGAGGTGGGGAAGCGGGAATGGCAGTGACTGCCCGGCACCTGCCAGTTTTGCCTGATGGGAAGCAATAGGAAAAGTGTAGCAAAATGGTGTTGAGAGAACCAGAGTTTTTCCCAAAGCCAAAAGGCACCGGGCTATATGATTGCAGAGTACCTCCTACAGCAGCAGACTGTGAGGTTTGAATCCCAAAAACACACCGTGCTGTTACGCCAGGCAAACTCTCCTGCTGCTCTCTCCTCCCAGCAGTCCTCATGAGTCCTGTTTACACCCAGTGGTTTCTGCAGGGTTAGGTTCACATTAAAGAAAAAACCACCCTCGAATCCTTCCAGCATTCAAGTGTTACAACACTAACGAGCGAGGGCTTCCAGCTATGGCCTTAACAGCCCTCTTTGAGAAGAAGAGGACAACCACAGCAGGTCAGACTGGGTCAGACCAACGGTCAGTCTAGTCTAACCCTGTTTCAGATGCTGGCCCATACAGGACACCAAGGAAAGAGCAGGAGAAGGTGAAATCAGGAGGAATTCAGTGGCAGGTTTCATCATCCCCTTGGAGACGATGCAGAAGACAAGGACTGCACCACAGATGAAGGTATACAATGGAGAAGTGCTATCCCTGGAGCTAGCCAAATCCTTCACCTCGCCTGTATCCAACACTCTTTTTGTCACAGACAGAAAGGCACCTGAAGCTCGCTCTCCTCGTCCCTTTGAGGCACAGCTTTCCTCAAAGCACCAATGTGTTTGGGAGGTACCCAACCGACTGCCAGTGCACTCGTACAGATTGCCAACATGCACAATACCTGACACACTAGATGCAGCAGACTTAACACCTATAGCCTGTCTCTGCCAGAGAGGTAAAAGAGGTCCAAAGCAGCCAGGAAAACACTGAAACCCAGGTGAGAACTTCCATAGCCTGGATTTCCAGACATCCAGCAATCCCAACATATGTGCAAAATGTCCAGTTTCCCCTAGATAAAACTTGCAGGTAGAAGAAGGACACATCTAGAAGGGAAGCCTCCTGCTTCGAACGGGGGTGGAATCTCGTTATGAGACCTGACTGAAAAATGCCAGCAGACATTGAACAATATGACTTCACAGCTCTCTGCCTGTTGTGGGAACGTTTTGACAAAATGGGTGAAATGAGCCAAGACTTCAAGCCAATCTGAGGTACTGGGAAGAGTGACAAGTGGGTGCTGTTGTGAGAAAGCTTAGCAGCACTCCAAAATCCAGCAGCACTCCTAAGCTGCAGATGGAATTGGACAATTACAGCTCTGTACTTTCAACCAAGGACACCCCACCTTGTCTTAAGACTCCTCAGAATGCTTTCTCCTGTCCCCAAGAATGCTCTTTGTCTGCCATGGCAGCTGATTTGTCTCCATGAGCTGACCTTATGCAAGCTGTGGCCTCACTGGGGGTTGTGATGTGGTCGAACATCATGAAGAACAGCCAGAGCAATTTGGGTGAAGATCTCCATACCAGTTCAGCTAGTGGTTGATGGGGATGCTAAAACGTAACACAGCTTCTTGAGTCACTGACATGAGAAGGAGCTGGTAGGTATTTTTACAACATTTTGAGGAGATGAATGCTGACTTCTTCCTGAAAATTATGAATGCTGACTATTTTTTGAAGAAATATAATGTAAATAAAGATAATCAGTCATATAATAAAAGAAAAGAAAGCAGCAGTCTTAAAAACTACTTGTGTTCAGCTGTAGTCACTGTCGAACATCAAAGTTCTTTTGCAGCTTTGTTGTCTCAGACCCAGCTATAGCTGTTTGTTCTTTAGGACAAACATGGGATATTACATTTTCATTTAAAGATATAATCTAGAATGCTTATGAGGTGTTACTTACCAGGGGAAAGCATGCATAGTAAAGAAAGCCATATGTTACAAATAATAAATAAAGGAAATGTAGCTGAAGTGTTAGCAAAGATTCGCATTACTACAAGAAAAAGCACTTAAATCTTGAAGTCATTTCTGAGAGACTCTTAGAAGCACACACACAGAGAAATGCATCTGATCATTCAGGAATCCTATTCTTCGACTTTTTCACTAGATTTGGCTCCCAATCCCCTCTTCAGCGCCTTTTCCAAGTACAATTTTTTTAATGTAAATTATCTTCTGAGTAGCATCCTTCTGGATTTCTTTAAAAATAAACTTTAACTAACCATTCAAAGCCTCTCAAAGATGCATGCTTTGGGAGATAATCCAGATTTTTGATCATCACGGGAGCAGTTACAGTCAAAAGAAAACAAAACCAGAGCCTATCAATGTCTGATTTAGGTGAGAATTAATCAACCTCACATTCACCACACAGATGAGTTTTATCACTTCTTCTGTTTAGACCCCTGTTGCCTTGCTTATCCACTCATATTGCCTTCCGGAAGAAGACAGATGTGGAATATTTTTACGAAAATGCAGTGTTTACACAGGGCTTCTTGATATGGTGTTTGAACCCACAGAATCCAGCTGGATCTCTGCTGCCCAAGACATTTGCCATACGTGGCTTCAGAGACTGACATCAACACAAGTAACCTGCACTCCTCAGCATCTCACATGGCCCTAGCTGTGTTGAAGGGCTCTGTCAGCTGGCGGAGCTTCAAAGCACTGTTAGAACTTTATACCAAAACAAGCTAATTACCACACTGCATCCAAGATCGGCTCTCATATATTATTATATTGTCAAGGAAAAAAAAAACGTGGCATCCCTAAAGATCTGAGGAAATCCCCAAACTAATCTCTGTTGTGTAATACCCGGTTACATAGCAGCACATTAAAACACTGTGATATTTCAAAGGCAAAAAAGGAGGGGAAAAAAGAAAACCACTAAATATCTAACATTACAAAAATTCATTATAAGGGATCAAAAGCAGCTTTGAATTCAATGTTGCCTCACTGTCCTCCCACACAGCCCCCAAGCACGAGCAGCCCCTTCACTGCCAGCCGTTGTCCCAAACCCAAACCACCACCAGTTTTATATGCCCGTCTTGAAATAGCATCCTTAGACGGAAAAGCTGCACCACCAACCGCCCTGAAGTCACAGTCCTCCCTGTTCTGGGCTACGTACCTCCAGAGGAAGGTGCAGCAGGAGCTGGAGAGCCTTGTCTGACTGCAGCACTTGACGTCAACGGCCACGTCTCCTTTCCAGCCGCCTTACTCTTCGCCAGGTAAGGCCCGTGAAGCACGCTGCAGGAGACACATTTCTCAAAAACACGTAAACTCCACAGCAGAGGTAGTTAGAAATGTCTATCATCTATCACCCTTCCACATGGGGGAAGAGAAAGGAAATCATAGTTCAGATTATTCGTGAAAAATTATGAACTTCCACATCACAGCTTGTTCTTAAACTTCAACCCAGAACCGCCTCTCTCTCTCAATCAAATTTCAATTTGTATTTTTTGTTAGTAACTGATGCAGACTTACAGGCTAACAAGAAGTTTATGCTTTTAGCCAGAGGGACAAAAAAAAAATCCATTCACAAAGACTTGGTTTAACCAATCGAGCAAGCTGTGACGCATTTCAGTAATTTACCCTAAGACTGCCTCATACTGCTACCCACATCTTGAAGCCAAAGCTGCACAGAGGATGGGAGCGTGAGGCTGGAGAGCACTCATTCACCCTGATTTATCTAGGCCACAGGACCTCAAACCTTCGGTCTGAAGGTTCCAACCTGCGTGTGCATTTATTTCTGACCCTTAAATCGTACCCAGGCCTTACAGCAGATGCTCCAGCTCTGCGGATGGGTGGAATCCGAAGGTCCAGGCTGGCTTGGTACACTGTCCTAAAGGCTCATCATGGTACCTTTAAACCAACAGAAAAATCACTGGAGTTTCCACTCAGAGAGCAAGTGAGGGAAGTGTCTGATCCTGACGTCTGGATGGTTTTATAATGGGCAAAGACCCCCTGTGGCAGAGGTCCCACCCTCACTCTCAGACACCTTGCATCAAAGCGCGCTGCCGGGGACAGCTACTAGGATCCCTAGCCAAGCTCAAAAGGCGTTTTGTATTCCTTGCATGTGGAGATCAAGGGTCTCATGCTCTGCAAGTCCCTTTCTCCCATGGCCAAGGCTTTGCTGGGGGAACATAAAGCATAGTATTTGCCTAAAGATAATTCCCTTTAGAAAAGGGAACTCTTTTGGAGAGTTATTCACTGCAGCACACGGGAACCAGCACTGGGAAGATGAAATCTCTCCCATTTATTGTGACTTCAGCCATGACCATCCACAAGAATCGAGAATGACACTTGAGTTGGCCGTTTGGTTGATGACACACAGCTCTCGTCAAAGCACATCGACTCTCTGCAGGGCAATTAAAAGAAATCCCATACAAACAGAAATTAAAAAACCCACCACCATGTCTAACCAGCAAACAAATCAGACAGGATTTGGGTTTCCTTACCAGGACACAGACATCAGTCTTTAGAAAATACCAACTTCTTAATCAGCTATTTGACCGTACAGCATTTTTTATTTCAGTCGAGAGAAAAGGTTCAGGCTACTTGCAAGTGTCCCAGTGCATTTCTGTAAGAAGCAGGACATCTCACCCGCTTTGTATTTCTGTTTCCCTTTGTTTGCTTCAGGTTACACAGATCAGCCCTGCCAGTAGATTATCTGCAACACTGACTGAAGACCATCACTGTCGGGACACCGAGAGAAAAAGGATCCTCTGCAGCTGTCAGCAGCCATAGCATAACTGCTCTGGAGTTGTTACAACTTTCAGCACAAGCAGGAACACTCCTTGTTCTAACAGACCATGTCCACGGGTAATTATTTATAAACTATGTGGGAGCTGAAGATCCACCATTTGTTGACAATTCTTAAGTCTTGTGCATTTGAGCAGAGACAAACACTGCTATAAGGGACTTATTCCAATGAACCTATTTAGGCAACTCTCTTACGGTCATTAACTTCTGTAAAATTAATACATATACAATTTTAATCCATGGAATCCAGCCTTATAAATCCAATAGGATCTACCCATTGAGAGCAAAGAGGAAGTTTTAAATTTACATTAATAAGCAGATGAGGCAGCAGCAGCACTCCAGGCCCCAGCCATGCCATGTGGGAACAAATACGGAAATCCACCACTCCATTCCTTGGACCACATCTAAACCTCTCTGTCTTCCTCTGTTCCGTAACCCCATCCTCCGTGCTTACTCCCAGGTGAAACAGATCCAAGTATACCTCCTGTTAAAACAAGGCAGGAGTGGAACTGATACAAATTTCACTTTTTAAAATTTTCAGGTCACTGCCAAAGCAACCAAGTACCTCTGCGAGAATTTAATTTTACTTTAAAACCTAAAATCAGTGAGTGGGCTTACAAGGAACGCGCAAAGTCCTGTTTCCCTGCATGCCAAAGGAACTTGGTAGCAGCAGCTGGGTTCTTTGTGCCAATTTTCTTCCTGAGAGTTACCATTTAACCCCAGAGGTTCTCTCTCTCTCTCTCTTTGGGAAAGTTAATTCAAGTCAAGGGATACTATGATTTCCAAGTGGAGTATTTATTTTGGGTGAATGCTATAGAGACCGCTGTTCTAGAGCAAAAATGCCTTTGGAAATACATTAAGCTAATCCACAGTAAAAAAACCACTCAACCTGGAATATAAGACAAGTTAATCAGAAATAGTTTTAGTTGGGCAGCCATTCCAAAATAACTCTTTGAATTCCTGCTAAAGCTGTGATTACTTTTCCTTCAAGCACATGCAGCACGTGCACCCAACAAATCCCTACCCCCACAAGCCCTGATTTCCGTGTGGTGGTGTGTGCTGGGTAAGGAGATCAGTGACCACTGCACACTGGACATGAGCTGTTCCTGACCACCTCCTCCATGGGCAGTGCCCCCAGTGCCACCCAGGGCTCCTCTGCAGCCCCAGCAGTAGCAGTGTCTCAGCTTTAAGAGAAGGAAACAAGAGATATCAGAAAGTCAGTTTAGATAAAGCGACACAACAAACTCATGCCAAACGGGATTAGCACCTTCGTCTCTTGGTTCCTCAGTAAATACTTTGAACCAACAAGTTACTTGCCATAATTCCCGTCCCTCTGAAGATACGAATTCATTTTTGCTTTCAAATCAATTTCCATGTGAGATATTGAAGCGCTTGGGAATAATTCATGCTGAAATTAATTTAACCTGGTGTAAATCCTGAAGAGCAGCACATGTGAGGAGCAGAATGCAGAATGAGGACCCTAACATTAATCTGCTAGTATCCAAAAGCACCAGCAACACCAAACCCTAGCTCAGCACATCTGAAAATCGGACACATCCAGCGTGGAAGACAGCACACAGTTGGCTGACAACGTTCATACAACCAACCTTCAAAGGGCTGAGAGCTGAAAACCCACGGAGCCAGGTCATCTTGTAGAGGCTGGAGAGAAAAACACTGCCCAGAGCTGATGACCCAGAACTGTCGGGGGCAAGGCTGGTAGTGCTGCAGACACACAGATTTCTCCTTGCTTTTTCAATTTCATTCGCAAGGTTTAGGATGCTTGTTACTATGAGAATATTGTCCCATCACTCCCTACCCAAGTGGGGAAGCACTATTCTATGCATCCAAATTTACCTTTATTAGGAAGAAGCTGGAACAAGTTTCTCATGTAAGGAACTTCCATTGCCACTGTCATTTCGCAGAAAATGGGGCAAATTTATTTCTGCTTTTAAAAACAAACAGAAAAAAAGACCCACAACCCCAAGCTAAACCCAAAGCAACAGCAGAATGGAAGATTTTCTGTGAGTCACCTAATGTGCACCAGGGAATCTCCAGAATTTCTTTGATTAGGGAGTATAATTGTGGATTTGCATTCAGACACACAAAAGGGACCCGAGCGAGGAAGAAACACTCCCTCTTTCGCTTGAACGAATACCAACTACTGATGCATGTCATATGAGCTGTGAGATTCGATGGATCTCGAAAGACTGTGGGCCCATCTGTAAGTTATTTACCCCACGGAGGGAGTGACTCGCAGCAGCATTTGTTCTGCTGGGGAGAAGAACAACTCACAGCACAACCATGTAATAACCCTGCGTTATAATCTTTCAAAGCAAACCCAAAAAAACCCCACCAAACTAGGATTTGCAACCAAAATGCTTTCATCTCACCTGTGCATGCCAGAGCAGGCTGGGACGCAGTCGGGACACCGCTGAGTTACAACACGGTGCCACAGCGGGGTAAGGCTTGCTGCTGGGAGGGGCTCCGAATGCTCCCGCTGCTTTCCCATTGCAGATACAGCACCAGAGCCCTGGAAAGTGCTGGACAATGGGATATTAATTTACATCCTGACATGCCGCAGCCAAGCAAGGGACTGGGAGAGCAGCGAAAGCAACCAGCGGGAAGAGTTGCTCAAGGATGACTTGGAGATGTTGAGACTTGAAAGTCCAGAGGGAACCTCACAGCTGCCCGGCACAGGGAACTGGTGGAGACACCGAAAAAGCTCGGGAGCTAAAGAGTTACAGGGGTAAGGCAGAAAACCAAAAACAAGCCGCCTGCAACAGACCTTGGTCAGCACTGAAAGCTACATCTTTAGACTAAGATTTACACTGCTTTTTATCCCATGTTTCTGAGGTGCAGAAAGCTTATCCCACTGCACTGTGGTATTTCTTTATAAAGTGATTGATACACCTTAGCTTGTCTAAAAGCAGGGAGGGCCAGTCTAGTTAATTCAAAGGACAGTAAGGCTTGTGCAAAAGCCCATCACATCAGCATTTCTCTGTTCACCGCTCTCATAAAACACAGGAAAGCTGCACCGACTTTAACAGCCACGTGCATATTTATCTTGGTCGTAGCGGGATCAGGTTGCTACATGCCACAGGAGAGCGAGGTAGAAGGCAACGTGACGCTTGGTGTCCCACTGTATGCAGTTCAAAGGGTGCCAGCTTCTGTATCAGAGAAAGCAATCAGCTGGGAACAACGGGCATGTCCAGTAACGGCAGCCTGGGATGTGTCCAGCCATGGCTGGGAGGACTGGGAGTAGGATAATGCTTGGAAAAAGAGGCTGCCTTATTTCGTACTCTTACCTCTCACAGTGTCTTCTCATTTAAGTTTTCTGCTTAAACACAATTAAAATCAGAAAAAAATTGAAACAGCTACCAGAAGAAAACACAGTGAACGGGTCAGAGTTGCTAGAGAATATTTCATAGCACCTCTCCTATGATGAAAGGCTGCAAGAATTGGGCTTGTTCCGTCTGGAGAAGAGAAGGCTCCGGGGAGACCTTATAGCACCTTCCAGTGCCTGAAGGGGCTACAGGAAAGGTTGGGGGGGGACTTTTTACAAGGGCCTGTAGTGACAGGACAAGGGG
>NW_010235452.1:46630-55827 GCF_000690775.1 Eurypyga helias
GGAGCAACCTGTGCTAGTGGAAGGTGTCCCTGCCCATGGCAGGGGGTTGGAACACGATGGTCTTTAAGGTCCCTTCCAACCCAAACCAGTCTGTGATTCTATGATTCAACACAGAGAGGCTGTGTTGAACGCCGTGTTGTCCCGCTGAGCCGGAGTGCTGTCCCACCTGAACTCAGCAGCACAGAGCTGCTCAAGGTAGGCCAGACATACTTAACTGCCAGGCTTTACATCTGCTGACTTCACAGAATACTAGTCTTTTTAGTTCTTTCGCCTGCTCAGACACGTAAGTGACTTGCTGCATTTCGTACCACTTCAGATGGGGCTGTAACAGCAAAAGAATGAACTCAGTAACACCTGGGACCAAAGCCTGCTCCGTAATCTCAGTGCAATGCTTCTGATTTGATACATTATCCAAAGAGATGGTTCACAATGGAGAAATCAGAGATTAAGTGGCTTCCCTTTTCTTTCCATTTCTAAAGAGCTTCATGTGACCATCCCACAATGGCAGCGTGTACGTGCTGCCTTTCGCCTCCAAGTACGTCATTATCTACAGGACGGATTCAGTGTGACAGCGAGGGGGGCATTGCTAACTCGGTTTTACAGAAAAGGAAACCAAGGCACGGAGTCGTGAGGAAACCAAGGCACAGAGTCATGAGGTTTCTTACCCAAGGCCGTCCACTGAAACCGGTGACCGTTCTGGCAAGAGCTGGAGCTCCAAGCACGTGCAGAGTCCTAAGGACAATAAAGGAGAAGACATGCTGCCAACCCTCCACGCAAGCTGGATGACCCCCTTAAAACCGTTTTGTCAGAAAACCCGACCACGACGCGCTACCCCCGCGGCCGCCCGCGCTGCAGCCGTTTGCAGCAGGCGGAACCGCCGCTCTCGGACGAGGTCAGGGCCTGCTGTGTTGCACCAGCAGGACTGGCAGCACAAGGCTCACTTGGAAGTGCGGATCAGATACAAGCCATGAGTGTTCCGGCAGCACTGAGCGGGAAATCTCACTCCAGCAACTGGAAACAAGACATTAAAGCACGTATTTCAAAACCTGCTGCCACAGGAGAGGCCTCCAACGTGTGGCCCTTACAGTGGTGATATGAGCAGGGGGCTGTGAAATGCTTGTCAAGGATTAGTCTTTGTCAGAGAAGCCTGCAAGCAACATTTATAGGAAAAGAGTCGCTGTAAACTTTACAAGTCCAGCTGTAGACAGAAATTATGTGTATAAACATATAGATAGTACCTTCAAGCCCGATTCATTTTGGTTGGAGGAGGCTGGGCACAGCCAGCAGCAGCTCGGAGGAAACCTCTGTAAAAGCAGGTGGTTCTGCTATGGGGGCAAGAGCTGGAAAAAGGCATTTGTCCGTGAGCCACAGCCAAGCCTCCCAGTCCAAGCCAAACAAAGTATGCCAGCTCTCAACAGAGGAGTGTGCAGAAAGGACCGATGCTACATTAATTTAAAGCTACTTCATCAGCTACACTGGTGCAAAGCTGTTCGCAGGGCAAGCCTCAGAAAAAAATACTTTTTAAGTGCAGTTCCAGCTGAAAAGCCAGGGAACTGGGATTTACAGCGCTGTGCTGCTCTCACTTGGAAGGTGGTACTTCTAAGCCCTGAAGCTCTGCTGCCTTATTCCTGCTATCGGGGGTACCCTGGACCCCTCAGGGTACAGCCTGCAGCTACATGGCCACCTAGCACCCACGGCTCCCAACGGCCAGCTGTGCCTCCTCTAAATCTCCGTGGGCCTCACGTTGCTTTGGAGAGGGGTTGATCTTCACCAGCAGTTTGCAGGATTGTCAGCTGACAGCCAGTTTGCTGGGTGGCTCTCCCAGACCTGGCACAGAGGTCATGTCGGGGATGGAAAGACTCGTGCATGGAGCTGAAGCCTGTTCGCATCAGCGGAGGTTTGCACTGTGGTGGTGCGCTCAGGTGGCAAAACACAGTCGGCTTCCAGGGTCTGTGTGACACCGTGCAGTCAGAAGCTGGCACAGGAGGATCGCTCTGGCATGATGTCCATCAGTGAGCCACCTCGGATGCCCCATGGAGGGGCGTGGAGATCTCAGCGGGCGAGCTTTGCTTCCCCCAGGCAGCTCCCTGGAGAGAAGCGAATTCATCCAGACCATATTTGCAAAGGCTCCGCTCCCGGGATCTCTTCTTAACTGAAATATCTGAATAATTAACTGTGTCCAACACTGATGAGCAAAGCGATCAGCAACACACGCATGTCCTTCTGATCTCAAGGTCATCACACAAGTTACGTCTGCTAGCTAGAAAGCTTGCTGGTCACGCCTGCACGGGAAAAACAAGCAACAGGAAAGGGTGCATTCTGGGAAGGATTACTGAACTGGCAGGGAGGAGAAAGTGGAATTTAGCACTAAAAATAATGGCAATGCAGGGAGATTCTTGGAGAGAATCCCCAGTTACACCGAAGGGCACTGGAGAAGAATCAGGCGGATCCCTACAGGAGCAAAGCGCGTTGGCTGCCGAACATCAATACGACAATTGATCCTATGGGCACAAACACAGCTACTCCACGCTAAACGTGCAAAAAGGCAAGCTAGAGCTCTCTAAGGCCCAGGGCTGACGACGGCCTGTCCCAGACCTCCTCAGTGTGCCACAGGGCCTGGGCTCACCAACCGGCTTCATGCTGGTGGTCTCAGCGGAGAGGTGACAGGCTGAGGACACGGGCACCGTCTGACGGGCTTTAGGGAAACAATTCCATTTTTTCCAAACTGCCATTTGACTAGTTACGCAAAACAAAACCTCCTTCAGCGAGGTATGATTTGAGGATTTAAAGGTTTTTTCCCTTGAGTTCAACGCAACCTAAAAATCTCTTCCGGCAGCTTACCACAACTTAGCTAACCCCAATCCTTAAAAGACTTCTCTATCTCAGCATGCCAAGGACGGCCTTTGTCGGAGACTTTCCGAAAGCCCTTGGCAAACCTGCTGCACACAGGGTACAGTACAGGCTTCTGACTTGCACGCAACAGCTGAGGAGCCCGAGTGAGAACTGGGGGGTTGGGTGTCAGCAACAGAACAAGCCTGGGCATTATTTCACTTCGAAACCTTTGGCCAGTCATCTGGAAACTCATCACGTTGTTCCAGGAAAACCGGGGACTTCAATCGGGGCACGCTGATCCTCACACCCAGGCTTTATGTGGTCCTGGAGAGGTAGCAGTGGCTCCCTTGGCCAGACTGGAACTGGTCAGTGAAAGAAACGTCGCAGAAAGGACCTCATAAAGTCCCTCCTGATTTCCAGCTGCTGGCTTCACAGACTGCACTTCTTTCACCCTCGGAGACATGCATGAACATGACACTAAAACGTGTGCTGTCCAAGGGATTAATGAAAGGATGCCATGAATTTGTTGGGAGAACGCAGGCTACATGCCTGCAGTAATGAAGGACATAAGGAGATTGCTATTAAACACTGCCACAGGCTGCTTGGATAATTTCTGCCCATTCATGGCAGCTCTGGGTCACAGCCCTCTTCAAAAACAGAAAGATTGTCGTGATGTCATTTTACAAGTTTCACAAACAAGGCCACGCATATGAAAACACCTGAAAGTCTGGATAGGCAAACGGAATATTTTCATTATATTCATCTAAAGAGCAAGATAAAATCCACAACCAGCAGAAAACGCGTTCACGTTACCTTATTTGCAATGGGGCTACATCTTACTAAACAACCCAAAACGAGCTGCTCCCTGGACCCTGAGCTCTGTGAAAACGTACCTGTGCCTCCTTGAACAAGTAGAATGCGATACACTAGCACACACAGAGTTAATCCCTGCACGCTGCCCTCAAACAGAACGGGTTTTGAGATGTATTTGTTTAAACAAGTTAGCAGAAATGTCAGAGGCCATTTCACCGACTGCACATGACGACAGCCGCCTTCCTCCTCTATCAGCAGAGAACAATTACACGCAGGGAAACGAGGGCTTACTAACGCTGAGTCAGACCAGGAAAATCTGCCCAGAAAATACATGCAAATGAAAGAAAGCAAAGACAGACTTTGCATTCTGTCGCCCCCCTCTTCCTCCTTTTTTCCCTCAAATAGCATGAGCTAAGCAGAGACTGCCTCTCCCGCTCCGGCTCGAAGAGCCCCGTGGAAGAATTTGGCACATCAACGGCCTCATCTGTTCCCACAACTCCCACGTGGGTATTGGTAGTAAATTGGATGTCTGGATAAATCCTAGCTAAGGTTAACGACTTCTGGTTATCTCAGGGCAGGAAACCGTTATCCAGGAGTATCAGGAAACAGCACGTCCTTCCAAGGATGGGCTTGTGCATGAAGCACAAGACCTCTTGGATCTACTCCAAGATGAGAAGCTCCAACTTTCTATGACCGTGCGGACAAAGCATGCTGGCATTTGCCCCCAAACGCAAGACTGTCCACAGGGGACATGGGAGGCTGCCTGCCTTCACCTTCGGAACAGACTCAGGGCCAAAGGGCTCGTTAAGTGTTGGGCATGGTAAGGGCCTGCAGAGAATTCAGTTTTACTTGACTGTAAGAGCCACCTCCTCAGTGTTTAACTGCAAACACTCACTAATAATCCTGGACCTTACCACCAAAACCAACTGAGACGATGAACTGTGAAACACCGTGCCCACCTCTCCTCACTGCCCCTGTTTTCCACACTAAGGTGTCTTGCGCAAAACTTCCCTCATGTCAGGAGGATCCCACTATTTCCACCCCAGAGTGTTTTATTCCAGCACTGTTCAAAGAAATCAATCCACGGGTTTCTCCAGCCTACAAGCAGCAGAGCAGCCGCGGCGCTGGCATCGGCAGGGCCACGCGGCACCGTACCCCGGCTCCAGACAGCGGCAGAGGGGAGAGTTCCCGTCCCTGCCCCGGGCATCAGGCCTGACCCAGCAACCCAGCCGCGCTGGGTACAAGGCGTGACTTGAAGCTGAACTGAAGGTCAGAAACCAGAAGGGAAAACAGGGCGGTGCCCCACTTCGCTCTGGAGCTGATTTCCACTTGGGAAGCGTAGCGGATTGCCACTTATGACCATGACACTGCACGAGGCTTCATCGCCAGGGCCTCTGCTTTGCCACCCTTTTCCAGAGTGAGCCGTCACCTGTTGGAGAGGCTCGGCAGCATCTCTCCATATTTCAAAGGGACAAGGCATTTCAAAGGGACAAGGCATTCTGAAAACACCACCAACCTCCTAACCCTCTCTGGTTTTCAAGAACAAGACTTACTCAATAAAAACCTAACCACAGAAAAACCACTGCTGAAATTTCTAATTACATGTTTACATCTCTATTTTCAGGAGAGGATAAAAACCAGGTGAGATGCAATGAGTTATTCTGGTATAGCACCGTTTTTCTTCCAAAAGACTCAACCATAAATAACTGAATATCCTCACCTCTTCCAGGAAAAACAGTCCTGCTCTACCTTCCTGTCCCTCGGCTAAAATGTCGCGCACAGGTCACTCCCAGAGCCAGAAGACTTCAGCTATCTCTGATTAGGGCAAGTAGAGGGTTCTACTAAGTCAGAAAAGCTACAGAATACAACGGAAGCTGCAGCCCCATTTTGCAAACAGACCTGTTTATGTTGTGGCTTTTCTAGACATTCACTAGAAAACACAGCCCTGATGTGCACAAGCATCCCCGCAGCAACCGCCTGGTTCTGCGTTGGGCACGCAGGGCACGGCTGGGCCTCCTGGGACGGGGCTCCTCTCCCCCCTGCCTGGCTAACACGCGAGAAACGCGTTCGCCCAACTCATACGTTGCCCATTGGGTCCATCCATTGTGCTCAAATGGCCATGCAATAAAACGTTACCGATCTTACCCACCTGCTTCTCCCCCCAGGACCCACTCTGCTTTTAACATTCTCTCACTGGGCTGATTAATCAGTTAATGTTTGCAAGGTGCCCTGAGATGAAGAGCCCTAAGTACCCAGCATTATTCTTAGAGCTTAATTATAAACCAGCCCCTAGTCGATCCCGCGCTGCGTGGCGGAGCAGCAGGGCCAGCTGCCATTCACGTAGCACAAAACCCACCGCTGTGACAGACCAGACAGCCAACCCTGCCTCCTGCCAGAGCGAGCCATTTCCATCACGTCCCCGAACGTGGCGACGGTAAGGTGAGGGGACCCCCTGCGGCAAACAGTGGGCTGCTGTGGGATTGCGGCAGGTGATGGAGAGACCAAAAATAGGCAGGAAAAACAAGGTATGGGAACATTCAAGAACAGAAAGTGCAGCTGCAGGAGCCAGAGGTGAGGGAGAGCAGCCCGTAAGGGCTCCAGCCGATGGCCTCCTGCAGCCCTGCAAAGAGCCTCCTTGGCCACCTCCCTGGTCGCTCCTGGAAAATCCCACTCCTGGGTCTGCAGTTGGGTCAGCTCAGTTCCTTGTATGTATTTTCTTTATTCTCCTAAAAGTACTACACTTGCTATTCTTCATGTACAGCTTATACTCCAGAAGGAAACAAGCTGAAGCTGGGGAATAGGTGCATCTGTTACCCCACCCATACTGAAATGACCCAGGAAGCTTTTTCCAGAACCGTGATACTACCAGGATCCCCGAAGCGCTGAGCTGCTTTTCCCCAGCTTGAGCACCGCCCACCTTGTTCACACTGGAAACCCGCGGAATTACTGACAGGGCAAGCAAGGAGAAATGTATTAACAAACAAATTCCTGCTATCGCAAACCAATTCCACCGCACTACCAGGGCTTTTAAAGGTTCGTGGACGAATACGCCATCTCCTTTCATTCCCAAGGGTGCAATCAATTGCAGGCTTGATTTCCATGATTGCTGAGCTCTTACTGCAGCTCCCGTCAGCTGTGGCAGAAGCTGCAAGTGTTTAGCTCTTTGGAAAGACAAGTTTGATGCATGGAGGGGGGTTAAGCTTCCCCGCTCTGGCTGAAGGCTTAAGATGCATCCACTAAGCTCCTGTTCCTGACGTGATGGACAAGCGCGGGCTCGGGGAAGCCTGTTCCACACCATGTCCGTGGGCTCTGAGGATGGGGCTGCCCTGAGCAGGGCTGGGAATAGGCTGTACCTGCCAAGAAAGCTTTGGCTCCAGCGCTTGTCCCGGTACCTGCAGTGAAAGGCAACCAGGAGTGGGGAGAGCGTGCCAGGTCGGGGGTACTCTGGGCCACATCTGGCCACAGCCAAAGCCTGCACCAACCCAGGAGATGACCGGAGCAACAAGGTGCTCATGAAGGGCTGAACCTCCTGGAGCTCTACAGCAGCAGCAATTTCAGCCCTAAATTTAACTGGCAAGAGGAACATTTGATAGACATCTGCCCCCAGTAGAAAGTGCGTTGGAGAGGCGGCAGATTTTTCAAAGTAGTTCTCCCACATCACCTACAGTTCCTCCTTATCTCAGTGCAGTATTAGCAACCCAGCTATTGATGCTCCCCAGGGATTTAATTATTCACAAGAAATCACTGTTTGCCGCAGCCGGCAGACAGTGCTGGGCAAGGTCTTCTGAGATCAGACTCCAGGCTGCTTTATGGCTTGACATTAGAAGGAAATCGCATGAAAATCAATCTTCTTGTACATGATCACATAAATGCAGTTGTCACGCACAAAGCTGAAAGCTCTTCAGTGAAGAAGGGATAGCGTTTTGGGGTTGTTTTTTTTTTTCAAACGCTGATGTGAACTATTAAGTCAAAACCCAATCATGAAGCACTTACTCAGTCTCTAGTGTCTGCCAGACTCACACAGGCTTCTGTGGGAGGTCTGTTTGAACAAGGCTATTTTCAACTATATCTACCTGGGGGGAAAAAAAAAAGAAAAGATAAATCAAGATTTTGTTTCAGTATAATCTGGTCCCACCGCGTGGCGCTGACTGATCTGTGATAAAACTTCCAGAGCTCAGCACGTGGCTGGGGAGTGACCGCAGCCGCCCGCTCGACGCAGCGATACACGACCACAAGAGAAAGATCCGAGAGAGAGGTCTAAGGGAAAAGGAGTGTGGGACGTTAGGCGAGAAGGTGAACGATGAAACGAGATGAAGCTTGTGCCAAACATGACGTACTTTAAGAAATGGAATTATTTTTCTGGGTGAGGGCAAGTCGACTAGTCACAGTTCCGGGCTGCTGCTCTGTCACGCTGACGGTCACAGGGCTACGCAGTCACGTACGCCGCGGCAACCGAAGACCCTGGGAACACCAGGCCAGAACACAGCTCACAGCGCGCTTCGTCCGCTTCCTTCTTCCACAACACCGCTGCTACGCTCATCAAAGGAAAGAGATTTTCTTCTTTCTCTCCCAGAGCTCCCGTTGTCACGGAGAAGCTGAAAATCAACAACAGGGTGGTGACATAAATTCAAGCAGAACCAATTCTTTGCTGTTTATGTTGCCCAAATACTGATGACACAGGAGGAGGTTCCAGCTTGCTGTTGATACTCAAAAGCCAGAGTCCCCACAACCCAGACCTTTTGGCTGTCAGATGTTTCAGAACGACATACTAAATATAGCTGTGACCCTAAATAGACCCCAAGTACTATCTGCATAGAGTAAAACACTGTGCATGGACCAGTGAGACAGATTTATTTCAGAGTTGGTGTCACGTGTAGGATAAACAATAGAGGCTATCCAGAGCTGCTACACTCCTGTAACGCCTGCTGTGCTGCAAAAACTCAGTTTCAGAGTTAACTGCAGAGAAACAGGAATTAAAGCAGCAAGGTTGCTAAGGCCTAACAAGTACGGACTAAATGCCATTAAGGAGCTAACACGGGCTTAAGTCACCAGACAGGAAGAAGGACGGATAAAGAGTCCCTGCACTCACACTGGCTTCCCCCTCGGAAAATAAAGCAAGCGTCGTTTTGCACAACTCCTTCCTGACTCTTCTGGAGAGCACTTCCCAGAATGCAAGCAGAAAGGCTCGTGCGGCCGCGGGCAGGAGGCACACCCCCACATTCCTAATGCGGGGAGCCAGCCGCCCTTCCTCCGCGGGGCGGTCGTCGGGCCACATTAAAAACTAAACGTTTCCCAGCAAGACTTTCCCATACCAGGAACTTCTTGGTCAAAGGAGCAACACATTAACCTCAGAGTTTTTCCCACAGAAGCTGGGGATCGTGAGTTTATGGAAGTTAGGTCCTTTAACTTTCTGTGCAAGCTGTTTTTAATCCCTGCAAACTCTACCCACTTCACTACCGAGATCGGAGCAGCCTGTTCCAGGGGAAGCACATACCCAGCAGCTCACCGCGTTTTGCTCCTATAAAGGGAAACAACAAAACCAAACTGAAAAA
>NW_010235452.1:55858-71368 GCF_000690775.1 Eurypyga helias
AAATCGAAGAAACTCATTTACTGCAGAAAGTTGCACTTTTGTCTGTGTATAGATATTAAGCATTTTGGCAGACGTCGAAGTGAATTGGTGTGGAAAACTGACAGTTGAAAAATAACATACTAATTCTATTATTTTTGACCGAAACCTCAGACTTGTGCACTGCTGTGTTTTCTAATGTAAGGAAAAAGAAATAAAAAAAAAACCACCACAAAAGACCCAAAAGAGCTGGCGGCCTCGGCTTCTCCAAAGAAATCTGCAACCAAACGGTCTGATCGGCCTGTACAAAGCTGCACTAGTTACTGCCCTGGCTGGCACGTGCAGGGACTTTAAAGCTGACGGCTGCCGTGGTGATGAACCGTGCCCGAAGCGAGGCATCGCAACTGAGGTATCATTTGCAAAGGGATCACCCTATACCAGTTTTTCTGTTCCCTGTCAGTTTTTTTCGCTGCTGCAACTCTTGTCTCTCGAGAATGACCCCAAACACCCCAAAGGTAATGACCTAGCTAAACACCACTGTGTTTATAGCGCTATTATTTCCCCTTTAATACATTTCAGAGCAGAGAGAGAGCAATCAGCCCCCTGAGGGTTATATCCCAACATATCTACTATAAATATTTATCTGACTTAATTTTAGCTTTACCTAGGTCTTCCAGGGACACACCGTGGGCCCTAGCTTGGGAAACCAAAGAAGCAGCACAACATGACCTTCTCATGTTCAAGCCAGTTTCCCCTTACCATTGCGGGGTTGAGTTACCTGCGCGTAACCTACCTGGTATGGCCTCGCGGCATCACTGCTTTTCGACCCACGGTCCTTGGTGGGTGCTGCATTTAGTGCTGAAGTCGATGATGGAGAAGGTACCAGATTTCACCTTATTTTCATGCCACATAAGATCCTTTGCCGTGACAATGAGAAGCCTGGCACTGCCCAGATTAGCATCACTCCAGAGAGGTGGAACTCCTTTCTGCCAAGTGCAGTGCATTCTCACGAGACAGAGGTGTTTGTTCAGCTACTAAAACAAAGGAAAAACGAAATCCTGGTCAGAGTGACATCTTGGAGGCAAACTGCAAGTCAGAACAACAACGTGCCTTCTGGAGTGTGAGCTTCAACTTTGGATGTCTGCAGCGACATCTGCCCACGGTACTACACACCTCACCCAAGCAGCTCCCTCCTCAAGCACAGCTTCCCAACAGATGCCAGAACCCGCTTACGAGCCCCCACGCCGTCTCGCCAGGCACACCTGGCTCGTGGGGAAGGTGGCCCGGGTTCCTTGCACCGTCCTTCCTCAAACAGCCCCAGGGGCAGCAGCTATTTTAACCCAGCACGGCACACCGACTATTGGCACGGCGTGCTGCTCCGCTCCACGCTTTGTCCCGGGAGTTTGATTTCCTTTGGGACTCAGAGCCACACTGACCGAAAGGCATGACCAACACAGTTAGCACCACTGCTCTGAGGCTGCTGAGGCAGTCTAGCATGGCCTCCTCAGCTATTAGCAACACACCGACCCTAACAATTAGCTTGAATGCTTGCCACATGGCATGTGTATAAGCATTGCTTCACTAGCAGGAGGAAAGATCAAGAAGACTCACGATAAACTGCGAAAGTAAGTGATATTTAAACAGCCTCAGGTCTGCTTCTGCGCAGCACTGGGGAGCTTCCGCAAGGAACAAACAAAAAAACCCCAAACGAACTGACTCGCTCAGATTTGGCCATTAGAGGCCATTCATCTCAGCAGAAAACATAAATACATGAAGGAACCTTTGCCAAAAATCCAGTGCCTCCTTTCCTCCTCTCCCTGGTTTCAGGGTGGAGACAGATTCCTCAGACACACTTGCAGGGCCAGTAACACTCTCCGCCGCTGTACAGCGTTACCAGATGCCACGGGTCGGTACAGGTCACAGACACAGGAGTTTAGCTCCAGAAAAAGTTTTCCTCTTTTTGAAAGGCTTTTTTTTTTTAATAAAGTCAAATTATTTCAGTTCTCCCACTTACACTGCAGCCCCACAGGTAGGTCTGCCAGCAAAGCAGCGTGCAGGAAAGCCCAGGCCATTGGAGCAGGAACAGCTTTGTCAAGTGGCTTTGGTTTGTTTTGTCAGAAGGTTTCGTTGCTAGAGAAAACATGGCACTGAGCTACACCTTGAGTCACGTTTTAGTTCGTGAAGGACTCCTACAGACTGCAGCTCCCCTTCTCTCCCTACGCAGCCCAATGCATTACAAGCAGGCTGCATCCCACACACCCCCGCCCGAAGGGCAGGGGATGGGAGGTGATCACAGGCATGGAGGTGACATTAGGAGACATCTAGCTCTTGGCTTGCGACTCAAATCCTTCCTTCTCCAAACAATCTGCTGAACTCTGGGTGCACAAGACGGTATGAGCAGCACAAGCTGCCACAGGGACTCTCACTGCGAGATCCACCTAACCCAGGGACAGATGATCAGTCACTGGGAAGATGAAAATCCCGCCTGGTTCTGCAGCCAGGTGGAGTTCACCCCACTCGGGCAGCAGACGCGGCTGCCATCTGCTCCTCCCTCACCCCAGGCTGCCCGCGACAGACCTTTCTATGGGCTCCACTAATTGAGGAACCGATCTACATCTCAAAATTAATAATATTAAAATCAAGAAAGATAAAATCAGTTAGTGTTTTCTTTACAGGCAGACCTGCTCGCAACGGAGTCCCACGCGCCGTTGCGTCACCCGAGGGGAAGTTCACTCAGTTCCAGAAACCGGGATGAGAAGCCAAGGGTGGAGTGGGAAACGTGGCCACCAAAGTGCCCGCACTATGAAACTACACCCACACCAGCCCAGTGCAACAACAGCCCTGTCCTTCACTCCTCAACATCCCACGGAACCGCCGCGGCGGCGCTGGCAGGGCGGAGGAGCCGGCTGCTTCGTGGGTCCCCGGCTGAACGAGTCTCCCAAGAGCCCTCCCAAGCCGGGCAGCGAAGCTGAGCCCTCAGACCACAGCACAGACACCTTCGAGGGAAGGCTCCTCTCCCCTGTTCTTCCACGTGGCTGTGGAAAAGAGCAGCATTACGGCAGGTGATCCCGTCGATGGTGCCTCCTCGGCTCCGCGCACCAAGGACCGCATCCTGGAGCATGGTCAGCATCATGGCTTCACATCCTCTGCTCGCCACAACCTTTCTCTACGGATCTAAGGGCAACCCACATCTCCTTAATGACCGTTTGAAAAAGGATGCAAGAGCGGATGCGTCTGGAACACCGCAGAAACCAGCATTTCCACCAGACACCAACTAGGAGGCATCTCGACACCAAGGAACCGGTGCTGGGCTGGCGGAGCTGGGGTTAACCGCTGCAGAGGCTGCTCAGAGAAGCCGTAGTGCTTGAGGGACAAGTTGGTGCACAGCGGGTGAGGGTGGGGTGGGGACTGAGGGATGCCGGTGGAGCACAGCCCCCGGCTTGTGAGGAACCCGCAGCTGCAATGCAGAGGGAGGGTGCACGGGACCGATCTGCGGGCCTGGTCCCCTTTCACTTCCCAAGGGGAGACTGGGATTTTCACCCCGATGCTCATGCGGTAAAGGCGTAGCTACTAGAGGAGGACTAAGCTGACTATTCCAGCTGCAACTCAGCAACGATCTCTCTGGAGAAAAAAAAAACAAACAGAGTCTCGGGGGGTTCCCTGCCACTCCCGACATACCCATCCCTGTTACTGCCTCCCTTTACCCAGAGCAGCACCCCACTGGCATCAGAAGGGGTGTCGATGCTGCGTATTCCCAGCAAGCCGACTGACAGCGGGGAAGGGAAAAGGCTGCTCCCGTGGGGAGACAGTGTCAAATGGAGCAGGTGACAGGGACACCCGCATGGGGAAGCTAACAAAGATGTCCCTTAGGAGCAGTTTTACACAGTGCCCTCAGTATGTGATACATAACCCATTTACCAGGATCAGAGGTTTATACTTGTTTAATGCAGCGAGCGGCTCTCGGGGGATTCCAGTGGCCAGGGCTCCAAGGGGGACCTGTTTTAGGAGGACATCAAGCCTTTACAGACCCGCCGGGCTCGCACCTCCCCACCTGTACCAGCCGTGAGGAGCACGGGAAACCCTTGTACCCTGCACTGAGCAAAGCAGAAAAGCCCCTCGGCCAGCTCTGCATGGCATCGCACCGACCTCCGAGTGGTCCAACACACGGTGTGATAAGAAACAGCAACAGTCACTGAATAATTTATGTGGTAAAGCTATTTCTGGAGCGTTTGATCAGCTCCACTGGCTAGCACCGTTTCTGCTGAATCAACAGCCCCCATCAGCGCATATGCTCCGTGGAAAACAAGCGGCAGCGTGACAGGTTAGGGGAGACATTTGCGAAATTAAATGCACATCCCGCTTGCTCCGCTGAGCCGTAACGCGGCACATCCATGGAAAACCAAGCAGCTAAATGCCCGCTCCTCCCGAAGCGGCTGTCTGTGCACACACAATCTGTCCCTTCAAGGCTTTTCCATTAACATACCCACGAGTAGAGCCATAAATCAAAATGAAAGAGGACAGAGCAGGCCAGCAGAAGAGCAAAAGAAAGAAAATACATTGCAGGCCATTTTGCAAAAGGTGGTGATTAACTACTATCAGCTAAAAGCAGTCGCTCATCGAGCGATTCTGCACCTCAGCAGCCTGCAACAGGGGGCTGGGGAAGTGGAGGGAGGTTGGAGATGAACAAGGTGTTAAGCTGCCCTTGAAAACAGGGACAAACATAACTTTTTTTTTTTTTGGAAGATGTTAAAACCTGAACATTGCAGCTTTCCAGTATCTGAAGGGGGCCTACAAGGGTACTGGGAGAGGACTTTTTACAAGAGCCTGTAGTGACAGGACAAGGGTAATGGGTATAAATTGAAATCAGGGAGGTTTAGATTAGATATCAGGAAGAAATTCTTCCTGGAGAGGGTGGGGAGGCACTGGCACAGGTTGCCCAGAGAAGCTGTGGATGCCCCATCCCTGGAAGTGTCCAAGGCCAGGCTGGATGAGGCTTGGAGCAACCTGGTCTAGGGGAGGGTGTCCCTGCCCATGGCAGGGGGGTTGGAACTGGATGATCTTTAAGGTCCCTTCCAACCCAAACCAGTCTGTGATTCTATGATTCTATGAACGCACACTTAGATTCAGGACTTAGCGCAAGCAGAAGGCAGACCACGGCCTGGGTTTCTGTACAGAAGTCAGGGAACCCAAGGCAAGGGAGGGGAATGCAGCAGGGAAGTGCCCTGGCAAGGGGACGGTCTGCCCAGAACGTGCCCTGGCACCTTCCCGAGGCCGCTCGGAGAGCTGGCCTAACGCAACAGGCTGCCCAGCGCCGGAGGAACTCATGCGAGCTACCCTTCCACTTCAGAAAGCAGCTCCGGGGATTTGCTGGGGGGTAGTCACCAGGCTTTCACCGCAGACGTTCCCCAGGGGCATCCCTCACTCCTGCAAAGTTTACATCCTTCCTTCCCACCACCTTTCCCCAAGCAGCAGCTGTGAACCACCGTTCTTCTTGTGCAGACTGGGTGGATTTTCGGAAAATGAAAGGAGAGCTGCCACGAGGTGTTTCTGTGGAACAGGGAATTTGATCAGTGCTCTACAGGGATTACGAGGCTCCTTTTGCTGGTGGAAGAGCACACATGGCACGCAAGCCCCCGTACTCAGACCCACTCCCTGGAAACAACTGTGGGATCACCTGGGTGGATCTGGGAGCAAAATCACCGCTTAACTCGTCTTCCTGAGGGCACGCGGCTTTGGACAAGAGGAATCCCAGCACACATTGGGATCTTCAGCAAGGAATATTGTGAATTCCCTTCACATTGGGTGCTAACAACACACACTCCCAGCTACCAGCTGCACGCAGAAGGCAATCTCATTTTCTACCCCCGGTCACGCTGAGGTGCCAGTCGGGTTCCCAAGATCGCCCCGGCCCAGCAGATTATTTCGGTGCGGTGCACCGGTTCGGCGTGGTTCCCAGCACCGGTTCGGCGTGGTTCCCAGCACGCGTGACGGGGCAAGGACGCTGCCAGCTGCCCTCCAGCTGCCGGAGCAGCTCCGGTCTGCACAAACACACCGGCACAGCACCCACTCGCTCTCTGGCAACAGCTCAGCACTGCCGTGAAGGACGGGAACCGTCTCAGAGCACAACAACAAAGTCACACACAACAGGTTTAACCAAAGCTGCGTGTTTTCCTGCTATGGAAACCGGTCACAAGAGCCCAAAAGCCACCCAAAGACAAGAATTTCATGTGCTGCTCTCTCCTAATCTGCCCTGTTCCCTTCTGAAACCCTAAAACTGATGAACGGCGACACGGACTAGTTACAGCCGGCGCAAAGCAGCGATCTAAGCCCTTCACATCAGAACGCTGCCAACGCATTATCAAGGGTCACGCCGGAGCGCGAAGATATTTCCCCTGCCACCTCCAAATGACCTCACACAGCGCGCAGCCTTCCTCCATCTGCACAAAACCAACTCCCCGCTTACAGACAGACAACGGACAGTCTAAAGCTGCAAGGCCTCAAGACATGCTTTGTTGTTTTAGTGTGGTTTTTTTTCCAGAAGCAGGAATAATCCACAAGTCCAAGCAAATGGGAGATGGCAAGGGCTTGGTGATCCACGACTGAACGCAAGAGACACCACCAGATTTAGAAAAATGCTCAAAAAGTAGTGACGAAAGTCACAGCTTGCCCTTGTCTATGGCGAGTAGACAACGCACTGGCTGAAGCTGTAGCAAAAGGCGAGCTGAGCCTCAGGAAACCTTCCGAAAACTGGCGACAGCGAAGCAGCACACTCATCACTGGGAATTTACAGGTTAACATCAGTCTTACACCAAGTTAACCCGTCTCAGAGCATGGAGGTGGGCTGGATAGGCCCACAGCCAAGCCTGTTTGTCTACAAACCTAAACCCACCGGCGTTAGGCGCCGAGCATCCCGAGAACCAACGCGCTCTGTATCCTGTACTGCAGAATTTTGGCTTTAGGTTTTTGCTGCTTTATATATCCTGGCAGCCGTTTTCCAGCTTTCTAAACATTTAAGTAAACCCTTTCCATAAGCTGTGCTCCCCCCATCTACCACCAGGCCCCCCAGCTGGTTCTCCCCAGCCATGTCACACCACGTCCTTAATCGCACAGCCCGAGCTCCGGCGAGGCTTCACCGCACAGGCTAAACCCCCCCACACTCACAGGGTCTTTCCCACAGATTGACTGTCTCAGAGCAAAATAAAACCGCACCCTGACTGAAAAACCCTTAAAAGCCCATGACTCCTGCAACAGCCAGGCACTTCATCCGTAGAAAAGCACGGCTCAGCCTTGCAAGAGAAGAAAGCACGCCACGAAAGCTCAGCCACCCCGACGGAACGGTAAGCAAACGGCTACCAGGGGAAGGCACTGATGCGGCAGCCCGTCCTGGAACAGCGGGTCCCTTCTGTTCAGGGGGGTCCGCCCTGCGCCCCAGCGTGCTGCACACGCGAGGTGCTCAGCGTGGCGGCAGCGCTGGGATGCGAAGGCACAGAGTCCGCGTGTGTCAATCCGTGTAAGGTGTCGCGCGCTTTGGTTGCTGAATCCAAATAATTCTGCAGCCTAAATTGCACTGGTATGTGTTGTGAATATGCTTATTTTATGCAAGTTTGGGGATTTCACTTTATTTTACAATCGTCTTTGTTACCAGTTTTAAAAAAACATATATTTCTATGGTTTAGGAAGAACCATCTGGAGTCACGTCCTGAAAAACTCACCCTCCTGGCAGACAACTTGTGTACCTCTGGGTAATTAGTGTGTGTTTGTAGAAAGACAGGGCATGCTTGAGGTTTTTTTTATTTGTGAGCCCACTCTTCACTAACTACCGCCTATTCCAAAGGGCAAGCAACGACGTGCTGCCTCTCAAACTCAGCTGCAACAAACCCCCATGTGCAAGGCCAAGATACAATATACGCTACAAACGGCCGTGCCCCGTATCTTCGTGTCCCCCCCTACCCACCCCAGCACATCTGCCCATGCGTGGTGGCCCTGCATGGCTCTGCCCCAGGGGAGGTGGCCTCCTCGTAAACACCTGCTACGAGTTCTGCCCTTTCTCTGCCTCCGAACACCAGATCTTTTGTCTTCCATCTACTCCAGACTTCCTTTAAAGCTTTTCAGGATTTTGAAACACCCACACAACCTGATTTAAGAAACATCTAAAAGCCGGACCCCTTCAAGATCAAAGACCTTCAAAAAGCCAATTTACCGAAAATGTCTAATAACTTGAAAGCTGTATATTCTTTTTAAAATTTTACAATCACAGCCTGCTGAAAAAACCCGCATGCTGCTCAGCGTTCAGCCCCGCGGCAGGCCGTGCATCTGCCTTGAACTGCTCCCAGAGATCCTGAAGGCAAAGCTGTCCTAGAATTTAAAATTACAGGAGCAGAGGTAGTAAATAACTAAGGAAAATGGCAGCCCTGAAGTCCAGTAAAGTGCCAAATGGCAAAGTGACTCCAGGGTTCAGACTGGCGGTGCAGCATTCACAGATGTAGTTTTCCCCAGCACCATCATGCGCTGGCAGGGCTAAATCTGAAGGCAGACAACCACATACACGGTGCTGCCTCCTACATGCCAGCAGCGACTCCAGATTTAATGTCTGAGAAAGTCTGAGAGCCAGAATAATCCTATTTAGGTCCGAGAGATCAAACAGGATTTATAAAAGGGTAACCTATCCACAGATTAGTGAAATGTTCTCCATTGAAGTGCGGTCACTCTGCAGTCATCCTCAGAGAGCGTTGTCGGCCGTAAACACAGTTTTTGACCATGCTCAGAGACATTAGAATTGCAGGAAAAATACGCATATACGTATATGAATAGATGTTAAAAACTGGGAATGGTATTCAGAAAACACCAATCCCCCTTTATCTATCCCTCATACAGATTTCAGCTCACTTACTGACGCAGGGAGGTTCTCCCACAGCCACACATACGATCAACCAAGAGAACACATCGAGAGAGCACAAGCAAAGCCCATCGATATTCTCTAGTAATCAACTCTTCTGAGCGAGGTTTTCTTCAGAAGGAAGTATTTAAAAGACACCATCAACACGCCCGTTGTTTAAGCAGACGAAGTCCATGCTGGTATTATCTACAATTACCTCAAAGTGCCTCTAAAACGATGCACTGATGCGAGTGTCTTAAAACCCAGCACGCTGCTATATGCCTGCCCACACCTGCAATTACAGCAATTAACAGAGCTCACTGTTGACAAGGTCCTTAACAAATAACTGAGCTATGAAGCTTCCAAGTCCTTGCTCCTAATTCTTTGCGCTCTGACGCTGCTGTGAAAAGAGCAGTAGCGTTCAGCTCACAACAGAAAAGCCTCCACCCAAGGAAAACGTGAATGAACTCTTTCCGAAAGAAAACACCTGGATCATGGGAAAACACTGCTCGGTGCACTGCGCTGACTGCAGCGTGAAACGTCACCTGAAGGGCAGGAAGGACCCTTCTGAAGGAGCCTTCCACCCCACGCTAGCCCCAAGCAGAAAACCACTGCCCACGGAGATCCTGGGAAAACGTTATCCGAATGGTTACAGCAGACACAAGCCTAATTATCAACCAGACAGGCCCCATAAATAACCTAACGAGGTGCACAGATGTTACTTCTGTGATAAGAACGGGGGCAGTCAGAGCTGCAGAGAACGCTGGAGCTCATTCAGCCGGTACAGGACAACCCCTATCCTTGAATATTCATACCCCTACCCCATAATTTTTTCATCCCATTGCAATTAAGTATCTTTGAACTCGGACATGGATATTTTCATTCCCATCAAGTTTTTTTTTTTTATGTACAGCACCATCCCATCCAACATGTCCATAGAGCAAGAGCAGCCACTAACAATCCAGTCCCCATGTACATCCCACTATCCATGACCAAGCATGACTGCAAGCGCTCTCGGGTTCAGCTGCAGATGTAATTCCACACGGGAATACTTTGACTCAGTTGGACAGCAGCGTTTGAAGGGTGCTGTGCTCGCTGGGACTTCTCTGTCCTAAACAGAAGGTTCAAACACGCTCACAGAAACCAGCCGGGGCTGCCTACCTGTGCAGCTCCGCGCTCTGGGGGGGCTGTTCGAAACCTGCCCACACGGCAGCTGTGCTGCCGCTCGCTCTGGGAATCCTTGGAAAAGTTTCAGGGCAGGCCTGAAAGGAATACTGACAGTGACCAGGCACGTCCTCTAACTGCACACTTCACTGGGGGCTGAGGTGAAGACCGATTCGTCTTGGTAACTGCAGAGAAGAGAACAGCTAGTAACAGATCCCATTCTTTTCTACTGAAGGCACTTGTCCACCTTTTCCTCCCCGAGCACACTTAATTTGCACATCCTACTTCAGAAAACTTATTTTCTCGGGGAATTTGATCCCCCCTCTTACCTGAAGCAAATAAACCCTTTGGGTTTGTAGCAATGCCTGCTCACACAGCGACAGGTCAAGGCTGAGGTTGTCTGTTCACCGTACGACACGTCGCTTGAATCTTTTACAAGCCTGCCATAAAAACTCACCAGGGACTATAACTGGCTTTATACACCCTCATTAGGTGAACAGACAGATTTTTTTTCCTTAAGACAGCATTCACCTCCTACATCAAGTGGCTATAGTTCACTGGGCTAAGGATCCTGTGCCTTTACTCTGGATGCTGCCCACGTTACCTCTGTAATCCTTTAGCTTGGCTTGGCTATCCTTCACCGTGAGCCCAAACACTTCTGAAAGTGTCAACCCTCCTTAAAAACCTGCCAATTTGAACGTTGTTCCCCTCTAAACCGATCTCCATTCATTGTTACACACTCTTAGGTATATTAGACCATTTATACCTAGCTGGACTGTTACAAAACGTCCTGAAAACAAAACTTTCCAACTGTAATTTGGAAGTTTAGCCTTCCTCAGTTTAACTCTTTTTAAAATACAGGGGGTCACTATGGGATTGTGTCTTTACTGTAGGTACTGCAAGAGGTTGAGCCGTATCCCGTGTTCTCCCACTGGGTTGATCTAAGTGGAGTTAGTCCCATCCGAACGTGTCCCTCTCATTTTCAGAAGACTGATTTAAGAATCCAAACGTATTTGGGCTAAAATCTGCAGTTTTCTGAAATGACGAGCTTTTTACATTAGGCTCCAGACTGTCTATGTTCAGTAATGCACCGGTGTAAATTCCAAGAAGAGGAAGACCATCTACATCCCAAGGCAATTCACAGAACTGTTGGGAAGAAGAACAGAGCAACATTTTTAGTAAGCTAACACTCCACTATTTCTGTCCTCGCTATTTAAGCCACGTTTCATCAGCTGTAAACGATCACCAATGCTTCTCAAAATGACAGTAGGTATTTGACTTCCTTTTTCCAAAGGAAGATTATTCTCATTTCCTTTCCTAATCACCAGAAAAACCTGTACTGAGAGACAGAACACAGAAAATTCAATCAAAAGGCAAATTACTGATCTGACATACAGAGTGTAGCAAGGTGGTTATGGAAAAGGGGCAGTAACTCAAGTTGTGTTGATGTTTGTATAAAATGAGGTATTCTCAAAGAAAAATGTGAAAGGTCTAGCCTTACTTGAAGAAAGATCCCTTCCAGAGTCTAGATTATCAGTTTGCCTTAAATCAACACAGATTAACTTGCTTGCAAGAAAGGAGAAAACCCCCTAACATGATCAGGTGTCAATCTGGAAATGTGCAAGCTGCCCAGGGTCAATTTTACGGTGCACAACTGCGATTTTGGCGTTTGAGCTTTTCCCCGTTACCTTTGAGAGGAAAAAAAACCAAAAAAAACAAAAAAAGCCATGTTTTAGCCACAACACCTCAGCTTAATCCTTCCTTATCTTTCCTGGGATACACTCCTCCCCTCACAAATATAGTCCAAGTAGCAGTTTATTTTAAGCTGAGAACCAAGACTGGGAGATAGCAAGCTCACGCGGTTTCAGTGCAGTTACCTCATCCTGTATCAGTAAACAAACCCCAAAGCTGCTGGCAGTTAACAGGATCAGAACCAAAGCAGGGCCAACAGCTATAGCAGGATTCCAGGGCTCAGTATTACACCCCTGCTCAAGCACACGAACACCAAATACGAGCGTAGTGAAGACCTGAATGGAAGGGCTGGTGCTGCTGTTGCCAAAACCCTACAGTTGATTTCCTTTACCTGTTGAAAATGAGCGTGCTCCTTCGGTAGCCATGTGCATCTTCCAAAAGTGGATTTATCGTTAAGATCAATAATGAGTCTTACTGCTGAAAAAACCAAAACACTCAGAAAACTGCCAAATCACCAGGCCAAGATTAGCACCTCACATCCAGAGCCATGTTCTGAAGTGAGCTACCTTGCAAAGAACAGGAAAAGCATGAAACGCTATAAAATACGGTATATATAATCTGACAGACTCATAGGATATAAAGAGGGTTAGAGGATACTTACACTGTTTCTAAGATTTTTTTTTAATCTTTAATTTCCAATTAATAAAGAATACAACACAGATATGACTCCACGGCTAACAGTAACTGCATGAATGCTACTGCTTCCCAGAAAATTTCAACATAACCATAGAATCATAGAATGGTTGGGGTTGGAAGGGACCTTAAAGATCATCCAGTTCCACCCCCCCTGCCATGGGCAGGGACACCTTCCACCAGACCAGGTTGCTCCAAGCCTCATCCAGCCTGGTCTTGGACACTTCCAGGGATGGGGCATCCACAGCTTCTCTGGGCAACCTGTCCCAGTGCCTCCCCGCCCTCTCCGTGAAGAATTTCTTCCTGATATTCAATCTAAACCTCCCCACTTTCAGTTTAAACCCGTTACCCCTTGTCCTGTCACTACAGGCCCTTGTAAAAAGTCCCCCCCAGCTTCCTTGTAGCCCCCCTTCAGGTACTAACGTGGAGACACAAAGTGTTAAAGCATAAAAATACTCTTTAAAAGCAACCACCAAAACCATCAAGAAACCAGAAGTCTTGTCAAAGCTTTCTTTTTTTAATAATGGGGGTTTGTGTCAGAGAATCATTTCAGCACAGACTTACTTAATTTTGTGCTATTAGTCAGCCTATAGATTACCCCAGAATGCCCAGGAGTTTTAAAGCAATTAAGGATACAAGCCAGTAATCAATACTAGTTTGCAGCTTTTCTGCAAGTCATTCATGTCCGGACAAGTATTAAAAAAACCCCAGCTCAAGTCAAAGGGCATCACTAGGCAACAGCAGGCATTAGTCACGTTGCTCTCCAAGAAGCGCTTCCAAGTCAGGCCACAGGCAAGTTCCCGAGCGCTAGAACAGCTGAAGTTTCGCAAATGCAAGAGGTCGTACATCTTTTAGCAAAGTTTAGGAGAGAATTTACCAGAAACAAACGGTCTCCTCAATCATTCCCATGTAACGACCTCTACATGGTCACCAACACCCTGGCAGCTTGATTAGGCTAAAGCTGTTAAAAAAAGCACTCTACTATCACAGGCTGACACCGAGGACCACCCCCCGTGCCCGCTGGCTGGGAAATAAATACCCATGACTTCAGAGGCAAGACACCATCTCGTGTTTAACACACGCCCCAGGCGCTTCGCTCGGGTGCCGAGCAAAAGCTTGCTGCCACAAGCTGCCTGTGTCCCGCTCCACCTCGGCTTCCCCTCGCTCCCCCCAAGGCACGGCTGACTTTTCCACGGGCCGGTTCGGGCAGCTGCACCAGCACACAACTACTCATTTCTGTAGGGTCAGGGGGAGTTCTCAAAAGCCCCGTCAGTGTTTACCTCTGCCAAAGAGACCACCCTTCCCTGATGTCCCCCAGGTCACAGCCATGCCGACGGCTTGAGCTGACTCCGATAATCCTCTCATACTTGGAAGCTGGGAAAAGGGATAGCAAAAACTGCCTTCAAGTTAAATAAAACTATACATTAGGCTCAAAACTAAAAAAAATACCGTGGGTAAGACTAAGTTCATTCGAGTGACTTTAATTACAAGATGACTGTTAAACCAATTTAAGCTGAGAAAACACTTTCTAAAATCCCACAATGAAATAAAGCTTTAAAAGAGCAATTTACACAAGAAGACAGTATAAAAAAAATTACTTCTTTTCATCTTTGTAATCCACAAAAAGCCTCCTTTTTGGAAGCTAAAGCAGAGCGCTCACTTAGTAAAGGCTTAGTCAGCATCAGACCCATGAACGTGATTAAAAACGTTTTCACCCTTAGGAGTGTAGTACAAATAAAAACAACCAAAACTGCAATTCCAGCGCCGTAAAAGCAAACGACATCGCCAGGCCCTATGCCAAATTCCTCCTTTAGGAGGTAGCTGGGAGGCTTTTACCTGAAAGCAGGGCGCGTTACACCCGCGCAGAGTCCCCTTCTACGCAGCTGGCTTCTTCCCGAGAAGGTTACGGGCGGGAAGCAGGTAACCTCATGTAAGGAACCGGCCTCCCGACAGAGGCCTAAACTAAGAGGATTACAGGGTCAAAATTCCAGCAGACGGAGAAAGGTTTTATCTGCACATTAAAGGGACACAGGATCTCTTGGGTAACGAGGTAATTACAGAAAGAAAGGACAGTTTCTCAGGCACTCAGAATTCCAAGTACAAATTTTTCACTTTGTTTTATGCTGCTTATTAGTAGTAGTATGGATAATATCATTAGTATCACTATAGTTTTCATTTATATTGAACTATTAAATAGTTCTTATCTCGATTTTATGAGCTTCCATGTCTTTTCCTTCGCTTCTCCTCCTCCCCCGGAGGAGAGGGGGGAGGTGAGCGAGCAGCTGGGTGGTACCTCACTGCTAGCCGAGGTGAAACCACGACACTAATTCAAGACGACAAAAGCAAGATGTCCAGGCTGCAAGCTCTATCCCAAAGAGCTAAATGCTCATGATGGGCACTCGTACCCTCCAACTGTGTAATAAAAAAGCAGAATCCAGGTGGGGCAGGAGAGAGGTGGGCGACAGTCCCGCTCACGTAACCACCAGCTGACGTCGTTTTACACACCACAAACCCACATCACAAACCCTTCGCAGCACCGGCCCGTGGTTTTGTGTCAAGAGGCATTAGGCTAGTTGTTCTCCTTCCATTACCTCTTTCAAGTCGCATCCCAACTCTGTAGGACCGCGTGAAAAGTCAGTTCAAAAAGCAACGCCGGTAACGGCTGAATGCTGTCTCACCCGCGAGGGAAACCACCTGTGGGATATGCCATCCTGGAAACAGAGCGTGGAAAAGCAGACACTTCCTCTATCCATCCTCTTCACAAACAGTCGTGCACCATCAAATCCGGGGTTGAGAAAGGGTGTAAAAGCATCTTCTGTCCAGAACATTCTCCACCAGTGACTTCCCAGCTCAACAAACCTATTTATAAAACCAACCAGGAACAACAGGAAATAGCACAAGGTTTGTAAGGTTACAAGACACTGTTATTTTTGCACTGTGGTCCATTTCACCTTTTAAAGGAGATTTTCAACTCTTCTTGCAGAAATTTCTCGGTTTTGTTGAAGTAAGTGCTTTTACTCTGACATTTACATCGCTAGCATGTGCCAGTTGTTACTCTTAATGCCCAGGCAAGACGCAGATTTTCATTCTGGTGGACGAAAAGCTGGACA
>NW_010235453.1:0-1055 GCF_000690775.1 Eurypyga helias
TCCCTCCCTGCTTCCCTTCCTTCCTCATTTCCTACCCTTGTTCCTCTTACCTGCCTTCCTGCCTTCCTTACTTCCTGTCTTCCTTCCTACCTGCCTTCCTGCTTTCCTTCCTGCCTTCATGCCTGCCTGCCTTCTTGCCTTCCTTCCTCACTTCCTTCCTTCCTAACTTTCTTTCTTCCTTACTTCTTAATTACCTTCCTTACTAAATTGCTTCATTCCTTCATTCCTTCAACCATTACATCCTTCCAGCCTTCCTTCTTGCCCTCCTACCTGCCTTCCTTCCTGCCTGCCTTACTAACGTCCTGCATTACTGCCTTCCTCTCTTCCTGCTTAATAGCCTGCATTCTTTCCTGCCTGCCTGACTTCCTCTCTGCCTTCATTTGTACCTTTCGGCTTTCCTTCCTGCCTTGCTTACTGCCTTCCTTCATTCCTTCCTTCCTGCTTTCCTTCTTCCTTCCTGCCTTCCTTCCTTCTTTCCAAACTTTCTTGCCTTCCTTCCTCCCTCCGCTCCCACTATCCCTCCTTACCTCACTTCCTTCATTCCATCTATCCTCGCTTCATTCCTTCCTTCTTTTATTCCTTCTTTCCTGCCTTCCTTCCTGTATTCCTTCCTTCGAGCATTCATGCCTTCCTGCCCTCCAGAATTTTTCCTTCCAGCCCTCCTGCCTGCGTACATGCCTGCCTACCGGCCTGAATTCCTTCCTTCCTTCCTAAATTCTTTCCTTCCTAGCTTCTTAAATTCCTTCATACGTAAGTTCCTTTCTTCCTTCCTTCCGCCCTTCCTTCCCTCCTTCCTTCCTTCCTTCCTTCATTCCTCACTTCCATACATCCTTCCTCCCTTCCTTCCTCTCCTCCTTCCTTCCTTCCTTCATTCCTTCCTTCCTGGCTTAATGCCTGCCTTCCTTCCTTTCTTCGTCCACTCCTTCCTTCCTTCCTTCCTTCCGAACTTCCATTCTACTTTTTTCCATCCTTCCTTCCTTCCTGGATTCATGCCTGCCTTCCTTCCTTCCTCCCTTCCTCCCTTCTCTACGTTTCTTTCTCTCTTTCTCTCTTTC
>NW_010235454.1:0-11518 GCF_000690775.1 Eurypyga helias
ACGGACAGCCTGCCTGCGGTGTGCCCGTGTGCCACACCGGAGCTGTGCGCCCCGGCGTGCTCCCTGGTCGGGCCCGGGCTGAGGCGCCGCTCTGTCAGGGGTGCAGAGCCGACCGTGGGGTCCCGCCTGGGCCACTCATGGTGCTTGGCTCTCTCGTCAGGCAGCAGACGAAAAGCAGTGCTTTGAAGGCAACTCTGAATGTTTTGTTCATGTGTTTTAAAACAAGAGAGCCTCCCTGAATGCCCCATCCCTGGCCGTCTTCAAGGCCAGGCTGGATGAGGCTTTGAGCAACCTGGTCTAGTGGAAGGTGTCCCTGCCCATGGCAGGGGGGTTGGAACTAGATGGTCTTTAAGGTCCCTTCCAACCCAAACCATTCTGTGATTCATTTAAAACATCCTTGTTTACAGCCTGCTTCCTGAAGGAGGTTAATGAACCAGGTGTTTTTTCTGAGCTTCACAGCTTCCCCCTGCTACCTGGGATGCTGCAGGTGTTTCTTCCCTGCTGTGAGGGTGTTTGTTGCACGTACCCTGCATTTTCTTTCTTGGGAGTAACTTGATTTCAACAGAACTTAGAAAAGGTTTTTCTCGTTTCTAATTTGCTAATCTATGGTAGCCACCTGTCATGTAACAGAGAGAGAACTGTGGCTCTGACTGGACTTAAAACAGGACCCAGTGGCTAGGTAAATGGAGCGGGAGGGGAGAACAAGGAGGATCTTTTGGGGAATAGAATTTTTCTGGTCTTTCTCTCTGAAGCAGCAGGATATCTGAAGTTACGAATACAAAAAATAACGTTGTGGATCAACAACAGTCTTTAGCCCAAAGAGACCCAAAATACAACCACCTTATTACAGTAACTGCTCAGAAATAATATTTTTTTTTGCAGGATGGAACATCAGTTTCCAAGAATAATATTAGAATAGAATAACAAGAAAATCTGCTTACCAGGGGTTTAAGAAGTATTACTGCTATATGTGACACTCAGATAATATATCTTATTGGAGGGACATCTACAAATAATATGTAATAACATGCAGGCTCTGTCTCTCAATTTGCTTTCCTCAGATTCAGTTTTGCAGATTTCAGCATTCATTTTCATTCATAATGTCTCTCTAGAACCTTTATTCAAAAAAAACACTGGTTCTCCTTATGTCCCACGTGGAGTTCTGTTAGCTATAGTAATGTTTCAAGGTTTTTCTTCTGCAAGAAAACATCTGCTGTGTCACCACCCTATTCCCTCCTCTGTCCCCATACAAAATGAGATAGTGGTCCAGGCGTTGAACCAGGGAGTGTCTAGGCTACGGGCCATTGGACCACTGATTAGAAACTTAAATTAGTTTTACATTGCTGATATACTGGATTGCATCAAATCCACTACAAGTGTGAACCAGCAAAGATGCATCGTTTGCTGCTATGGGAAGAAAAGCCACACCAGAAAAGATGTAGCACAACTGTGTGAGTCTGAATTCTAAACTCTTCATGCCCCGACTGACATGATTACTGAAAATCTATAGCGTGACCTGGCTTTGCCTCTTGTCACCTTGTGTACTCATCCAGTTGCGTGCATTTTAATAGGAAATCCTTTTTTCTGTATCTCAGCAGACTGAGTGGCTTTTGGCCAAAATTGCTTAGCTAGTATTAGCCAGTGTGTGCTGGTTGCTTGTCTGGAAGCCCTACACCAAATTACCTTTGACTGATAGCAGAAATGAAAGATGGGAGGCAATTACAAACTTCTTTTTTAATTGTCAGTACCATTTCTGTAACAGTTGCCCTTTTTTTTTTTTTAAAGTAATAAAAAGTGGGTCTCAATATTGTTTTTCCTCATGCTCTATACTGTTTGAGCAAGCAATTCTGCCTGTAGAAGACATCCTTTTTGAAACCCAAACTAGAATGCTTAAAGCTAATTTTTTCGTAATACCTACCATCTAATTAAAAGCATAAAGCTAGGTCCAGGCCTTTCCAGATGACTCTCAGTAGTCAGATTTTGCAATTCTTCCAAAGTTTATTTTCCAGTCCTTCCATACTTAGTTATTACATGGCTTTAAAAGTACATACTTCAAAGAAGCAAGTATATGCAAATCCCAGAGAGTTTATGGTCTAAATTTGGCTCAATTTAAATCTAAAGGATTTGAATTGTTATCACATCTGTTTCTCATGGCAGTATGAGACTACTGTGAAGATCAGTCTGTAATCTTGTCCTCTAATTTATTCTTGAATGCGTTCTAAAATGATGCCAGTCTAATTTAATATGGCTTATTTTTCCAAGGTCTTTTAGTTTGATACTTTTCTGCTTCATCTAACAAGAATGCTTCCTTCCGTTAAAATTAAAATCAAGACAGTTCGTTTGCATGGTCCAAAACTAAGGTTAATTGCCTGATATAAAAATGTTTCATTTTTACTGTGGAGATGAGTGCACTTCAGAGCACAGAACGCAACCGAGCAAGTTGATATTTAAACTTCAGCATAATTCTCAGATATTCCACTAAAAATGTAAACAATTATAGTATGGTAAACAAGGCCAAAATACAGTGTATTGGAATTCATGTTCATTGAGTTCCACCCACTGACCTATCAGTTTTAAAGAACATAAATGAACTCTCTTCATTGTTAATCGTATATTGAATTATTGCATGACTCCTTCAAAAGATTATGATTAACTCAAATACTTTTCACCAATAGCCTTTTGCACTTCAGTTCTCATGAAGATCAATTAAAAAAAAAAAATACTCTCCGCTACTAATGTTTGCTTCCAATTTTCTTTTCATGGAAAGTGCCCTGAATGTCCTGACTTGACAGCATAGCTCATCTTCCTGCCCATTTCTTTATTTTTTTTTCTAAAGAACTCCCAAAAGAAAAGCAGCACGTTGTTTGATTTGTGGCACTCTGCTGAATTTCTCCTCTGGCTCTGCTCAGACACATGCATTCCAGATGGTACTTAGAAAAGCAAGCTTGTGACTGTTATGTACACTCTTGCTGGCATATAGCAGATCACATTATGCAGTGACATTTAGAAAGAAACTGAGGCAAAAAGCCTATTTTCGTTTCCAGCTTCGGTCAAGTGTATCTATCAGGCAACACACTCATGATTTTCAAGTGCAGCACAACTTAGTTCATATATAAATAACTTTCTCTTAGGCAAGAGGACAACATGTTGTAATTCCTTTTGAATAGCTAATCATTTTTCCCTGATAAACATTTTCCCTTGAAATTTGAGATGCAGATCCTCTCTTAAGTCACGCACCCATCTTCCCGTTCCTTGCAATCTAAGCTATTTTGCTCAATCTCTTCAAAGTACTAGCAACATGGTTGCCAGATAAATTGCTTTTTTGAGCCATCAAAGTAAAAATACAGGACAGTCACAGTCACGCTTCTGTCACTTCTGTAGAAGAAAAAATACCATCATTTGTAATTTGATTAGAACCCGTGTACTCTAAAACCTTCAACATTTCAAGGCAGATAATCCAGTTTGTCCTATATGTTGGACCTTCTCTGAGGAACAATTTCAGCGTCTGTTTACAGCGAGTCAGCTCAGCTGCAGCTGTAGAGAAGAGCAGGAGGTGCTGGAAAGGAACTTCCTACTGCAAGTGCACATGGACAAACGCTTTCAAGTGCCAGCCACGACGGCCTTCAGGTGATCCATGGCTCTCATGGTTTCTGAAACCTGCATTCAGCTGCCACCACGAAATCAGCATGGTGCTGCGTTCTGAACGCTGGAGATGAACATTTGTACTCTAGCTGGTACTTTAGACTTCCGATGTTCCGTATGGGCCACCTGGCACAGATCCCATGGGAAGTACATGTAAGGTGGGAATAACGGTTTGGCTTTTTGTTTGCAATACATCCTTTTGAGAGTAGCTGCAGGCAGAAAGGTTTTATATTTACTGGGATTTCTTCACACGGCAAGTCAAAGATGTTTCCTTCAACTTTATTTGTGGAACACAAAGAGATATAACTGAGGCAAAAGTCTAGTCTAGATTTGTGAAATTGCTATTGAAATTCAGCTCTCAACACGTGCTAATACTGGGCAGTTGGAATGTTGTTAGGATCTGACACAGCAAATCATGCACCATGTAATCAGTACAAATAAACTCATTTGTATTGAGGTTTTCGAGGTCTCTGTAATTTTGTTTCTTAGAATGAAAAGGATTTTTTCCTAGCTCAGGAGAAATAGTATAGGAATTTTTAATGACCTATAGACTCAGCATTCTTGTACGGGCCTTTTTGAGTCAATTATGTATCAGACCACTTCTGCTGGTCAATTTTAAAAAGATTTAAGTTTGCTGTTATTCAAGAAAACATTGAAAGCATCCTCCCTTCCTAACACATTTTGTTTCCAGTAAACTGAAATATGCCTTTAACCATTTGACAGCTAATTTTCTGGAAAGGCTTTTTTTTTAATTGAGGGTTATCAGATTAAGTTTTTCTTGCATACTGGAGCTTAATATGCTTCATATTTAACCAATAAACACCAGTAATGCTTTCTTCAGCCTGAGGGTTTCAACTTGCTTCTCAGTTGCAGTCTTTCTTCTCTCTCGTCTTCTGTTACACTAGAATCATAGAATGGTTTGGGTTGGAAGGGACTTTAAAGATCATCTAGTTCCACCCCCCCTGCCATGGGCAGGGACACCTTCCACTAGACCAGGTTGCTCAAAGCCACATCCAGCCTGGCCTTGAACACTTCCAGGGATGGGGCATCTACAGCTTCTCTGGGCAACCTGTTCCAGTGCTTCACCACCCCCTCTGTGAAGAACTTCTTCCTCCCACACGCTTTTCTCCTCCCAACCTGCTATTTGCAATTCCTGATCATTTTTAACTTCTAATATTGATGAAGCTGCTGAGGAAACTGGCTGGTAGTAGATGGTCCAAGGCAAAGAGCACAGGAACAGCTCTGCAGGGAAGGGAGGGGCTGAAAGCAAGCATCAGAAATACAAAAGAAACATTGATTTTTAAATAGATTTTCAGTCAAATCCACTAACTTTATACACACATTGAGTGCTGATGCTCTACAGCATTTTACTTGAGAACAGTCTTACGTTAATGTAAACTTTGTAGAAATGAAAGTATACATCAGATCTCTATCAGCATGGTGATATTAATGTAATACTTGCCCTGGGAGTAGTTCCATACTAAAATCCTGTTAGGATCATTTTATCTGATTCATAGAACCGGAAAGGTGTATAATGCTGAAGTATATGAAAATTATCTATTACTGATAATGTCTGAAAGCATTCCTAAAATACAATCCACGAGGAGTTACACCATTTCCTATCCATTATAACCCACCACACATTCCTTTAAACAGAGAACTTTTTAAAAAGAATACATAATTAAAATCATTAAGGAATCATGAAATTTTCTTTAACTGTGTCTCTAAGGTTAATACATCTCTGGAAGATAAAATAGAAATGAACTAGGTTTTGGCACACTGTAGTAATTAGATAGATTAGGAAATTTTACAGTTCATAACGGGAGTGTTAAGTTTATATTGTTGGTCCAGTCATTAAGCAATTTGATTTTACGTCCTTCCTTTTTATCTGACTTCTCAGGCTCCTGCCATGTCAATTGATATCATTATTATTTTCCATGTATTGACCTATAAGGTGTGTTTATACCAGTATATACATGTTTATATATTTTTCTTTTACTTATCTATTCTACTTATAGCATGGTTGTACTATGTTGGTAGGTATGAGTCCTTTGAGTTCAAATTGTCAGAGAAGACAAATACGATCCTTTGGCAACTGTATGCTTGTAGGCTTTCCAAATTATGCTTTCCTACATTCCACCAAGTGCTGATAGCCGTGGTGTAGGCAATGACCATAAAGTGATCTTTCTGATAATGTACACCGAAATGCTCCAAAACTACTAATAGTCTCCCAGTAAGCCCTAAAACCTGTGGGTATCTATTAAATAATGGCACCTGTCTTCATCACAAGATTTCTTGCTGTCTCTACCCCATTGTACCTTCTCGGTAGCGATGCCGAGTGCTGAGCTTTGAGAGGAAAATAGCCCCCTGTTTCAGTGCTTCCAAGGCAGGCTCTGCACAGATCACCGGGAAAGTACCCATCTTCCTTCTGGCTGTATTACAGCTACGGGGCTAACTGTACCTAATGGACCTGCCAGTGTTTTCCAGGTCTGGAAGCAGTTTCACACAGAATGAAGGTGGTCCAACAGCCATTCCCACTGTTGTCCATCTGTTTCGCTGCAGTGGTAAGATGTAGTTGCTGTTCTGAAAACTGCCGTCAGCAGCTGTGTCTGGCCCCCGAAGGCTCAGTCATCCAATGGTGACTTACCAAAGACAGAAGGTACACGTTGTACCCTGCTCCCAAACACTGTCCTCGCAGCATGGAAGACTCTTTAGAAAAGAGTATGGAAAATTGTATCAGGATTATGCTTGGATAGAATTATAAGTGTTGTCTGGAAACAGAGCCACTTTTAAAATTCATTTCCATCTCAGAATTACATTGACTTCAAACCTAACTGGCTTCTATTAAGTATCCTCCAGGCCTCCATCGAAGGTGTCCCCCAGAGCATGGTGTTTGAAAGGGGAGTGAAGAGAGCAGCATACCTCCTCCCCAAGCTGAGTACGTTGTTCAAAATAAATCCCGTTCTCTGGGTAGAAACAATATTATGGGGTAAAGTAAAAGTCGGCTCACTCAACCCAGATGAAGCATCCCCGTTAGTAGGACGTGTCTATAATGAGTATTCTTACTGCAAGGTAACCTTGTAGGCAAGGCTGAAGTCTTGGGGAAATAATGTGGAATAGAGAGTCTAAGTCAAACTGTGTAACATTAATGGATGTTGAGAAAGGTTGCCCAGTGGCATAAATCAGCCTGCCATTAAATCACGTACTGGAAGTTAGTAGAAATACAGTATTTCATATCAAGTAAGTATCAGATCTGAAAATCTTTTACCTTTAGGAGTGAAAAGGCAGTTTTCTCACTGAATGATCTTTTTCTCTAGCTATGTACTTTTTCTTTGTGAGTTCTTACATTTCACAATTCCTGTTTGCAGTGGCTTTACACTTCAAAGTGGTCATTTAAATATTTTTCCAGTACAAATTGTCTGGGCCTAGCTATCTGTTGAAATTTTCTCCTGGATATTTTACTGTTATATATAGGTAAAGATATGGCTATGTTTGGCCTATGTTTTGATCACATAGAACACTTAATTAAACCATTTAAAGGGGCTACATGTTTTATAGAGGATTATGATAAAAGTTAGAGCAACATGGGGGATCCAAATAGCTATTAAATAAAGAATGGAGGCAAATGCTCTTCAGCCATAAAAAACCTGTATATTGTAAATACCGTATAATAGCTATACGATCTCATTTCTAGTACTATTAAACATGTCAGCATAGTTTCTCTGTTTTTATAATCATGATTGATTTTTACAGGATACTGTAATTTCATTGTTATTAATAAAGATTTGTTTTATATAATATAACCCCCCAAACAATAAATTTCTGTAGATGAATGAATCATGCTTTATATGAAAGGTACATTTATAAATACTTCATGTGGAATTAATAGATGATCAATAAATGCTATAAATAAGTTACAGCTACTTATAGCATAAGGTGAAGGTGCGTGGAGGCATTTAAGTGGAAGATGTTAGGAGATTTTCATGTACCGAGGTCATAAGCAAGCTTAGACATGTTGGCTATTATGGAGGTCTTGAAGAATGACCAAGATGTAGTTTGATGTGCATTTGTAGACTGATGGACCAGGAGAATCTCCTCTGGTTGTCGTTCTTTTGGGGACAAATGACATGAGCTGGAACAGATCCAGGTTAATTATGGCAAGCTAGGGAGAGATGCTCAGAAAATGGAGCATCTCTCTCTATTTACCCTCTGCTCATTGGACCATCACTCTCCATTTACCTTCTGTTCATTTAGCCATCATTTACCTTCTCCATTTACTCTCTGCTCAACACTGGTGAGGTCACATCTCAAACACTTTACAAAGGCTGGCACTGTCCCATACCAGGGAGATGTCAGCAGGCTGTAGAGCGCTACTGAACCATTTGGCGAGGGAGTTGGGGCATACAGCATATGTGGAAAGGCAAAGCAAAGTGGACTTCAGCCTAGAGAAGTGCTCTCTGGTGGGCTCTGAGAGCAATCTTCCACTGTTTGAAGGGGACTTTAGGAAAGAGAGGGCCAGAACAGTGAAAGGTGCAGCAGTTGAAGGCTCCAGTGAGGTAAATTTTGATTTAGACATAAGAAAAAAAGCTTTACCATTAATGTGGTTTAACTGTGGAGCAGGTGGCCCAAGAGTCTGAGTCTGTGTCCTCATAGATTTTTTTAAATACTGGATGAGCAGGAAATAATGTTACAACATTGTAAGAAATCCAGGAGACAAGTCCTGTGGATGTCAGGGCCCTGAATTGCCAATAAGACTTAACTGCCCTGATGAGCCTCACTTGGGGCCCCCACCCTCTTCCCAGAGTCATTGGAGTCCCATTTCTGCTCAGTCCTACCTGAGCTATGCTGTGGGTAAGCCTTTGTCCAGCCCTGTCCCTTGCTGACTTGCTTATGGGATGATCTTGAACCCAAGCCATCACTTGGCATTCCTCTGATGGTCACTGGGCTGTCCCCAGGCCCTGTTCCTGTCAGCCTGTCCCTGCTCACTTTGCTGCAGGGCAGTGGCAGTGTGCTTGGTCAGTGAGGGCACTGCCTCTGCCTGTGCATGGTCACCCCCAGCTCCTGGCTTGTCTCCCCCTCATGAAGCAACCATGTTCATGCTGCCCCCTGAAAATGGGACTGGAAAGTGATTTACTTCAGAAAAGACTGATGTCACTCGTGCGCTCTCACAGTCCTATAGACAAGCACCAGGACGTGTAAGCCCAGGGAGTCTGTCCAGCGTGCAGGCATCAGGATGCTTGAATCCAAGTGGTCTCTTTGGGAGCCCTGTTAATGGACAAGGACATGGACTACTGAGGTCTTGTCTTGTCTCCTGGTCTCTTCTTAGGTTGGGAGCTATGTGCTGATTTTTGCATGTGCCTTTTTGTACCCTTCAGGGCATCTTAGTGATGAGTTTCTCCATCCTATCCCCTTTCTCACCTCCATAAGTTACCAGCAGCGTTTACTTGCAGTTCCTTGTCTCTGATCTGGGTATCCTGAGAAGTTGCTATCTATGTGCTAGGATCATGATGAACTGCTAATCTCTGGGTGCCTCCAATATGAGGTCATTCCTACTGCTCTTCTCCTGCCTTTGATCGTTTCTGCTGCTGCTTCCACACCCCATGATTTATCCCCGAGGCTAGCCCTGCCTTGAGGAGCAATGTTAGACTTGATGATCTGCAGCAACTCCTGCAGTTCTTGCAATTCTGTGACACAGTCATAATAATATAATGCAGCCAAGGATTCTCTGCGGGAAAAGAAAAAAGAAAAAAGAAAAAAGAAAAAAAGAAAAAAGAAAAATATTTCAGTATAACCAGGTCCTAGAAAACGTTTATGATAACAGCACTAAGCACGAGGGATACTGGCCTCCTGGGAGTCTGTTATGTGAGTGAAGAAGTGAGAGGAATTATGAGGAGTGGGAAAGACATCTGGTTTTTGCACAAAGAAAGCAAAGTTTGATTAAAAAGTACACACCAAAAAAAAAAAAAAAGCAATAGGTTAAAGAGTCAGAAAACATTGCTAGTAAGAAGAAATTATTTATATTAATGAAAAAAAGATACAAAAAGGACTGTGTCTCATCTGTCTGGGAAATTGGATATAATCAGTAATAAGCAATTGGAGCATCTATGCAGTAATTATAAGGGGCTTACACAAAAGGAAAGAAAGAAATTAGAACAACCGACACAGAATATGAAACTAGATGTTATAGGGAACAACAGGGACATAGTGTGAATAGAAATCATCTTTGTGAAGCATAAATTGTTCAAAAATAAGTAACTAGGAATTGCATCTTCAGAAAAAATGTTAAAGGCTATTTGGAGTGGAACAGATTGCTAAATGCTCGAGAATATAAATGGGTATCCCCTATAAAAGGGGATAAAAAGAGAAAAGAATTAGTTTTACTATCCCTTTTGATAACTGATCATTGAAAAGAGAAAGAAAGTTCCCTGAAGGGAGTGAATGAAGTGTGCCAGGGATCTCTCCTCAGGTTTCAATTTGGACATAGACTCAATTCACTTAAAAGTTAGTCTGTCTTTCTGATATAGATTGGAGAACAAATGGTAAAATTTAGATATTTCTGAGCCTGGTATCTGAGAAGAACATGCACAGACACACAGAGAACCAATCAGAATGGTAGAGTATTAGACTTGGTTTGCGATGGGATGTTATTGAAAAGGCAGTCATCGATAAATACTTTGAAATGAGTGATCAGAAACCAGTTGAGCTACAAATAAATAGCAGTGTAAACAAAAGCAGCTTCTAAGCACCTCAGCTGCAGAGGGTTGGCTGATGTGATGCCATCCATGGACCGTGTCCATCAAAGCAGAAAATGCTATCATCAACTGTATCAAACTGCTTCCAGCAGAGGCACTGACAGCATGGAAATGAAGTCTCATTAACGTCTGGCATTCTGTGGCTATATCTATATGAGTAAATAAATGGGTCATAAGCTTAAATTGCATTCCCCCTTCCCAACTGCCATATCTAAAAGAGAAGTCCAGGATTCACCTCAAAGCATCCACAGACAATGGCCACGACTTGTGCTGGGCCCTGAACTGTGTGTTGTCTGGAGCGATGCTGGATGGTGTGGGCTGACATTGTGCCAGGGAACAGGCTGTCATTTTGATAGTATGGATGATCCTGTACCTGCATCCTTATGCCCTGGTACTACATACTTTTTTATTGGCGTAAGTATTGTCTTTACAGTTTTCCATTCCCAGAAACGCAGACTTCACTTGCAGTACTGGGAGATGGGAGTACTGAGACAATCAGGAGAACAGGGAACCCATTTTATGGCAAGAGAATGAAAGCGATGGATGTATTTAAATTAATGAAACAAAAGCAGAGAGGGCTATGATGGACTTTTGGCAAGAGAGGTAAATGCCAGAGAAGGTGAAGATTCAGTTTAGCCAACTGGCAGTGATGACTCAAGAACAAACATATATAACCTTTTCACAGGAAAGCTGAGGCTAGACATTAATATTTCCACACATTAGAAAACTATGACTCTAGAATAGGAAATGCAACAGTCAAAAGAACTCTTCCTAACTGTTTTTTGTTGTGTGGTTTGTTGTTTTTTTTTTTAAATAAAGCTTGGTTAGTTTGTGAAAGGGGTAATATGACATGATTGGCAGAGTGTTTCTATTCGACATTCTTAAAACTGGTGATTTTATTTCCTAAACCTTTCCAGATAATCTCTATTCAAGAAGAGCATTTCTGTTTCAAATATAGACAGCTAAAATGGATTTAAGCTATTTTGTTATCTTTTCAGTACAAAAAGAAAAAAAAGAAAGCATTAGTAATTTGTCTGAGTTGTAACCTTTTCTAAACTCATATACTGTATTGGAGATGATCATATTTCATTCCTAAATTATCGTGTGATGGGCCTAGTTCTGAA
>NW_010235454.1:11549-26370 GCF_000690775.1 Eurypyga helias
CTTTCTCAGTCACAGCTCCCTGTAAGCTCTGAGAATCTAGTCAGCAAAGGAGCAAAGCAATCAAACTGAGATCAAAAGAAAGGAGGGGCTGGGTCTGAGTGGGAGCTAGGCAAGGCATACTGTTAAGACAAGTGATAAAAGAGGAATATACACACCATTAGCCTACCGGAGACCCAGGGTGCCAGGAAACAGTAAGGTTTTTAATGCTTCCATCCACCATCCAGGAAGATCAGTGGAAAAAGTCTTATTTACATCTCTGGGATTTGAAGTTTCCAGTGTAGTTTATGCTGCTTAAATTGTCCAAAAGTCCTACATTTAGTCTAAGTTAATAGACTAAGCCTTCTAACCTTAAAGAAGAACAAGAGTGAGAAGGAGATGGGATCATAGCCTGCTCCTAGTTTGTAATAGGCTGCAAGTCTAGCCACTAGCAAAAGCTTACAGTTGAACCTGCAATGCAATTAGAAGGCAGTAATTATAAAATTAATAAAAGAAAACATGAAGCATCTAATACCAGACTGACCCATGGCACTCATGGTCAGAGTCAGGTCAAGGGCTATGTGAAGTACTTAAAAAACTTGATATTTATGTGGATAATCACATTTATACAGAATTATTTCCAATGATATAAACCCAATATGTCATTGCATAAAGCCACTGCTAGTGTGTTACAAAAACAAGGGGACATCTTCTCCTATATGCAGATTATCTCCAAAATGTCTGCCCCATAATTGTTCACTACAGGGCTTCCAGCATTTTCTGTTGACATCTATCACTGGTCAGTATTTTATTTTGTGATCTGTCTAATAAAAATAGCAGCAATGTGAAAACAGTAGGAGAAATTAAGATACAGTTCACAATAATAACAGGTGCAGTAAAATAAATTGTCACTGTACTGGTTTCCCTTCTTTGTAGGTCTGCAAACACATCTGTTACATCACTAAACATTCTTCAAGCTCGCCTTCTACTGAGGTGGTGCAAAAGATAAAGGGATTCTTGACTCTGACAGTATTGCAGGTATTGTAGAATCAGTTTTAGTTTGCTGGAAGAGCCTTCATGCTCACTGTAATAGATATATCAAAAAACCTACAAGTATTTAAAATCTAAATACTGCAAGCCAGAATTTCATTTTAGAGTTAGGACAGAAAAAGAGAATTTTTACTTTTTATTGTTGTTCTTCCCTTTGCCTAAAGTGCCCTTCTTGTCGCCACCAGAAATATCTTCACGTACCTGAGGTTCAGATGAAGCAAGGTTAATCAGATCTGAATACATACGTGTATATATGTACATGTATATACCCATATCACAGTTTTTGTGGCCTTCTTGCCAAAGGTCAGTTCAGCAAAAAGGCTTATGTGTGATACCGTGATGATTATGGTTAATAAGCAGGAAACCACATGAGCAGCAGTACTATTTAAATCTCATTTCCTATCAGCTTGTGTCTGTGTTCCTACACATTCCCTCCGCCCTCACCTGGGAGAGCACCAGCCTTCTCACGACCCCTAGCACTTTGTCTTTTCTTAAAATACGCCCCTCTTGTGTCCCTTAAGCCTTTTTGTCCTCAGTTTCCTCCCATGGGCAAGGCAAGAGGAAGTGTGTGCTGTGGCTGGTCCTGGACTGCTGGGATGCTAATTCCCTGGGTGTACCTCTGCTGAGGAGCTGCCTGGCAGGCCAAACACAACAAGTAACTTGAGCTCACTTGTCTTCTCCTCTGGGTATGCAACATTTAGTTCTTCCTTCCTTTTGTATTTGCTTCTTTTCTGAAAGCTTTTAGGAACTTAACACTGCAGAGAATTCAGTCCCCTTGTTGTTGGGTGGTGTGGGTTTTTTTGGTTTTTTTTTGGTCCCCTTGTTTGTTGTTTTTTTTTAACTGGCCATCTGGTTCAAAAGTTATTAGGAGAGGATTGACAGACACCTTAATTGAATAAGCTTCATTTCCTTTCAAATTCAGGCTAACAGCTTGCTCTGCTGTAGGCAGCATTTCACAGAGAAAGCCAAAGACGGCTCAGTAGGACCATACTTGTGTTATGCCAGGCTCCTAAATCCTGCTTCAAGCCATTGGAAAACTAAACCTGCTAAACCCATCTAAATTGTTTAACATAGAATAAATAACTATTTTTCCTACGTTGTGTCTCCCTCTCTTCCAAGAAAGAAATGAATTGCCTTTGGTTGAAATTTGGAAACTACGTACCTACTTACCAACCCATGTTCTAGATTCACTTTAACAAATCGTGCTTATCCCTAACTCTGATATATAACAATCTCTGCATCAGGAACTGGGTTTTTTCAGTTGCTAACTATATATATTAGTGTGAACATTTAACAGGCTAACTGGGGCACAACAATCCCAGTTTTTTTCTTGCCTTTATCAGTATACCGTTTTGAGGAGGAAAGCCATATATGTATACACACACCCACACATCCTATTCTGAGGTCTTTATGCATCCTCAGAACAAGGTTTTGCATAAACCTTATACAATCGTTCAGCACAGCAGAGAAGTTCACCCAGTCAGCACATTATTTTTTATTTTTTACAAAAATGAATTTTTTCTTACATAGGAACAAACCAGTACTATTTACCTATAACATGATAATATTCCTTTCAGGATAAAATTCATGTTACTGAAGCCCACCCGAGTTCTGATTCAAAAATCTAAATATTCCCAGAGGTGTCATGACTAATATACAGAAATCCTTTAGCTCTGAGCTTTCCAGTAAACTTCCTGTACATAATCTCTTCAGGTCCCAGCAGTTAAACACCACATGCTGTTATAAATTTGGTTTTAATGTTCCTTCAAAGTAAGATAAGTTTACCTTCATACTGTTACCTTAGCATGGTAAAAAATAAGACTGTTGGAAAGCACTTGAAAATCAGTGGTGATGGGAAAATGTCCACAGTCACCTAGGGAGAGTCAATTTATACGAAATGTAAACACTGTGAGAATATTATTTTGAAGCCTAAAAATCTCTGTTCTGTGTATAGGGAGAAATGTAGTTTTTAGTCTGATTCATTTGTATGAATTACACTACTTCATATTCATAATTTCTCTTTATGTATTATTTGCTTATATTTTCCTCAGATGTCAGTAGAATCCTGGTTTTACCTTAGTGATGAAAGGGAATAAATGAACAAAAGGTGCCTTGGAGTGAACACCTCCTCCATGACTGTACAGACAGTTTGATAAGGAGATGCAGTCATAGAAGAAGGGGAAGGAGGAGGAAAAGGGGTATCTGATGTTAACTAATGAGGTTTGTAGAGTTAAGCTAAACAGAAGTTGTGCCCAGAGAAGCTGTGGATGCCCCATCCCTGGATGTCTTCAAGGCCAGGCTGGATGAGGCTTGGAGCAACCTGGTCTAGTGGAAGGTGTCCCTGCCCATGGCAGGGGGATTGGAACTAGATGATCTTTTAAGGTCCCTTCCGACCCAAACCATTCTATGATTCTATGATTCTAAAGACTGGACTAATCTGGCCTTGGGTCTTTGCATGGTGGAGTCCAGCCTAGTTTAGCAGCAGCGTTGATTTTACTGTGCCATGATCCAACATGACTGAGATAACAGCAGTTAAACTAGCAATTGCAGGAATCACAAAGGAGCTATACTTCAGAGTAGGACTCGGTCTGGGAGAGGCTGGTGAAAGAAAGGTATTTCTGCATTCAGCTGAGTCTCCTTACCCCTGAGAGTAGAGTTACAGGTGAGCACAGTTTGTGGGGTGGACAAGAATGCTCTACCAGAACATCTTGAAGTTAGGGGGTCAGCCAGATTCCTGGTGTGCTGATCTGCATTCTTCCTTTGGATACTTGACTTTCATACTTTCCAGGACAAGCTTTGGGCCAGAAACACTTCAGCAGCTTTTGTCTGACACAAAAGCTCTGTGCTTATCTCCATGCACCACACTACTGCAGGCAGAAATAGGGGCAATATGGTGCACAGATATCTGAATCTCTGAAAAACAAAGCTAAAATGGCTCTGCACTGAAATTAATAAACATAGCAGGAGACCCCTTGGCTCCAATACTTCATGCTGGGTGATGTTTTTAAGATGCCACTTAAAAATAAGCAGAAGTGTCATTAAGGACAAGTTCTCTCCTTGGACAAATACAGATGACTTAGCAGAATCTGTGCTAACAGCTGAAATCCTGTTGTACAATGATTTTTAAAACAGTTTATCACATCCATAAAGTCAGCATCTGGTTTGTTCTGCTGTAAAAAAACTCTCTAAGAGCTACTATTTCAGACAACTATGGATTTTCTTATTATTGGGTACTGTTTATACTATGACATTGCAGTTAGTGCCATACAGTCCCTGTGGAAATCCAGTGGTTAGTGGGGTTTAAGCTGGGATTCATCCCACATAATGTTAACCACTTGTCCAGGTTGCCTGAAATAGAAAAGGCTCGCTCTTGGCTCGTGCTGTGGTCTCCCAGCAGGTCTTAGGTGGTCTGAGAATTTGAGAGTGCTTTTGTCATGTTCTGTGCAGCCCTGTGGCATGGCTCACTCTCAGGATGTGCCTGTTATTCTCCAGTCTCCATAGAAGGTCCCTCAGGCAAGTGACTCCTCCTGTAGGTGCTTTGGAAACGTACCTAAACCAAGGTGCAGTGAATCTGAGCCTTGCAGCAGCCCCACTGCAATAGTCCATTCGTGGTGAGCTTCATCTCACCGACCTTCAGTCATGTATGTCGTGATTGTTTGTTAGCCGTCCTCACGTTTGGTGGGCTCACACGGGTACATCCAGAGAGCAGTTCCTCTTATTGGTGACAAACACACATCTTGAGATGTGCATCTTTGCCTCTTGAAGATACTCATCTCCCTCCACTGACTGAAGAGGTTCCATGGGCAACTGGTTTGAAATAGATGGCCAACTTTAAGGTCCCTTCCAACCCTTATATAAGGTCCCTTTATGATCTTTAAGGTCCCTTCCAACTCAAACCATTCTAAGATTCTATGAATTTCAGATAAAAAATGTGAAGTTAAATGCATCCCAAATGACCAGATAAAGGTCCACTTGGAGTGTTTAGGGAGACATTACCACTGATAGCACTGAGTGCAGACTTATTTTAGGAAGAGATCTGCATGACAGACAGTCAAAATGTAGTGGGGAAGATTGTCCAATGTTGAAAGAGACTTTTCTTATAGCAGCTTTATTTTCTTCAGCTAGATCTTGATTTGAACATCCACCAGAAAAGACATGTAAGTACAGAACAGAGCTTTTATATTTTGGGTCTTCTAACAGATTTTGTAAATATACTTTTATGAGAACGTAGATCTTTACTGTTTGTTTCCTGTGGCATGTTTTTGTATCTTAAGTTTTGGGGTTTTTTTAATCTTACCTTCCTAGGACAGTATAAAATATCTTTTCAGATCATAACTGTAAATAAACTAATATCTGACTCCAGGTCAGGTGATTCCTAAACACTCTACTGTGGTAGCACATCACATCATAGCAGAATTTTGCTCCCAACATGATATTATATGGCTAAGATCCTTTTTCACATGTAGCCGAAACAGAGCACTGAGAAGACATGAGACAGAAAGGATTTAATGGAAGAAAATGCAGCAGAGTCCTTTTACAGAAAATTGCAGTGTTTTAAAGGTGACTGGCAGAGAATTTTTTTAATGTTGTTTGTATCCTGTTTGTGTTTCCTTACAATGTGCTAAGAAAGCTTGAAATGTGTTATTTTTCTCAAAGCCAGTAACAATTTCAAAAAGGAAGTGTCTTTTTAAAGAGGAAATTTTATGCCTGCTGTGGAAAATGTAACAGCTGTGAGGAACTCATACCCGGCTCCGAAACCCTCTTCATGCGAGCAGTTTGTACTTCCAGCTCACTCATCAGTTTAACCGCGACCATTCAAGCATCAGCGTATGTTTGTTTTGAGAGACCCTTATAGCTGTGTATATGTATAAAACAGGCTATTATTTTGCACCATGAACAAGAATGAAGGGAAATAATATTTTCACTAAGCATTTACCTGTTTTTCATAGAGCTTAGTTTCGGGAAACAAGTTAATATCCGAATATCCATTTAGAAACCGGGAGAAAACTGTGAGGTTTGGGGCTGGAGGGAGGCAGAAGACCATTTTGAAGACTCATTTTGGGCAGAGAGAAGCGGAGATGGGAGAGAAGAGAGCAGAGCAACAAATAACACCCATCTGGGCTGTGCTGCTGAGGACTGCATGAGTGCATCACCTCCTCACTGGCTGTGCTTCCTGGGAATCATGGACCAGTGCTGTAGGCTTATTGACAGGACCTTTGGTAGTGACTGACTTCGAGTTCCATCAAAGAGGTTAAATGCCTTTTCTTCAGTAGTGCTGCTCCCTGTTATGAGTCAAATCACCTTAAGAATAAAATTACATTCAAATTAACCTCTCCATCACCTCCTACTTCTTTTCAAAGTCTTCACTGAGGAGGCTTTTCTTCACACAGCTAAAACATTGGAGGATTATTATTGTTTGGAGCTTATTTTATTGTTGAGATTACTGTGTAATCTTCAGATCAAAGAAGTAACAAATATCACAAAAGCTGAAAACATGGTCTTTTCTGCTCCATACGGCACCTTTCCAAAATGATTTTGCCTCTGGAGATAAGACAAGAAGTATGTACCAGATACACTACTTTATTGTCTTCTGTACGAAAGCTAAGGTCTGGCAATTCAAACACAGAGGCTAGAGGTTTGTTTCTCTATTATATCAGTTTTACACTGGAATAAAACTGATACAGGGGAATAAAGAAGCAGACCCAGTACACATTGCATATGCCAGACTGGTGACAGGGTCTTGGGAACGTTTTAGCCGTTCCTGATGAAGTTCTAGGGAATCACTGTAGAGTTGAAATAAAATGTCAACTCGTTAATGTTGAAGATTATGATAATGTTAGAGTTTAATGTCAGAGCTTACGCTTTAAATCCTTGCACAGTAGGACAAGGTTGTTTTTCAGACTTCTTTGGTCAGTGGGTGGCTGTACAGCATCACGGTGAGATTGCTTCATCCACGCAGTATGCTCACGTGCCCACTCACCCTGCTGCCGAAAGCCTGGCAAAGCTCACCCGTCTCTTGTCATACTATCCCATGCCTGCACCCATGGCATGCACACTGCACGCTGCTAGCGCTGCCCTGTCTCTTCTCGGGCATATATGACCTTGGTCCCAGCTCTGTGACACTGATACCCAAGTGCAGCCATTTTTTGTGGTGAACCTCAGCTTCTTGAAGCTCGGGATCCCGTTTGGCTAGTACATTGTGTTTCTGCGTATGGTACCCTGCACCAGCTAGGAATGGGCTGGGGGGGAGCCACACCACTAGTCACCTGGGTCCACTGAGCTGTCACAACCAGGATGGAGAGTTTTGTGAGAAGCCATTTGAACCGTCCTTGCAGGTGGTTTTTTGGCACTTGCTGTCTCCCCGCTAGAGGCCTCTGTTAGCACAACTAAACCAACACAAGCGTTTCAGTTGTGATGGGCAATGGAACAACGTACAGTGGGATGAGTGATTCTGAATTTATCCGATAAGCAACAGCATCAGGATAATTTTTGTCCTCCCTGGTTTATTTCTTCTCATTTATAAAATGATCATGTACATGGTTTTGTCACTTAACTGCTCATTAAAGGTGCCAGCATAAGAAAGTTGAAGAATGAAATCCTGTGACGATTCCCAGAACAGAAACAGCGAAAGTTTCAAAATTGCAAGTTACCACGTGCCATCAGTACAGGTTCCATAGCAACACTCTAGTGATATTTTGAGTAAGAAAATGTTTCAGCCTTGTAGCCATGTAGTTCTCAGACCTGTAGGGCCACCACCACACATCGTTGACTACATGGTCAAATATTGTGCTGGCTTTTCCATGCCAGAATAAACTCACAAGGACTTGCAATTGGACCACAGCTGCTTTTATACCCAACAGCCAATGATTATTAATTAATTCCTGTGAATTATTATTTCATTATTAATGAAATCCAACCTCTACTTGTCCTGAATTTCCTGGATTTTCAGCTCTAATGACTGTTTTCTGAAATATGGGGAAAACTACAAGTTTGTGAGTTGTCATAGACAATGCATCTTCTTCACTCTACATTTCTGATGCCATGTCTTTTCATATGTGCTTTTGATTTTCAAGCATTTTGTGCCAAATCTCATCTGCCAGATTTTATCATCCCCTTGTACTTCAACTGTTTTCAGAGTGGAGATTTCAAAAGCAAGTCAGAAGTTTTGTCAACATCTACATGAGAAACAAGAGTAGGGAAATTATAACTTCCTGTATTTCTCTCTAGGACAGGCTAGTGCAAATGAGATAAACATTTTCTGGAAAGAGATCCTGTGTCTCTTTCTGACTGGAAGTTTTACCAGAGTTCTTGCCTCTTATTAGATGCAAGTGGATTTGAGTTGTGAGAAATTCACATACTATTAATCATCAGATATATTAATGTATAGATTTGCATAAATTCTCTGAAGTTTCTGTCAACCCAGCTTCCTAATGAGGCTAGGCCATCTCCAGTCTTAATCCATAAAGAATATGTAATCTTTGGGGAAAAAAAAGAACCCTGAAAGCATCCTCCTACCATGCCATTTTAAAATAGAAAACGGACTACTGTGTTGCATAAAAAATTCATTTCAAAGTAGATAAAATTCAGTGCTTTAGCTTGAATGATTTGAAGAGTGATTACTTTTTTAAAATGTAGTGCTTGTTTAACGACTTTACCAAGATCAGACTGCAAGAGGTCCTGTAGAAGAGGTCAGTCTTTGCCCTACAAAACAAACTTACTATGCTAAGGTACAAAATGGCAGGTGGCCCTTTTTTTAAGAACATCTTTTATTCTCAGTTCATTTATCATTTGGTACTCTTCTACACAAGGAAGAAGGAACAATATATTTAGAAAGCTCTTTTTACAGTTTCTTTATCTTGTCCTGCTGCAGGGAAGTTAGGTGTCATCTGCAAGGTTATATTTCTTGTTGGTTATAAGGAGGCTGCCTTAGCTTTCTCAGTGTTGGATACATAAAGTCACTTTTATATTTCAGATTAAGGCATGAGCCAGCCTGACAGACTTAGTCAGTGGTTTACTGTAGGTCAATGTTGTGGCTTAATCCTGGTCAGCAACAAAGCACCACAACTGGCTCACCTCCCCCATGCCCTAGGGGAGAAGAATCAGAAGAAAGTACAAAGAAACCCATGAGTTGAGATAAGAACAATTTACTCATGAAAATAAATGAAATAATGTAATGATACCAATAATGCTAACAATACTAATAATACTAATATTACTAATGATAATACATAATGAGGATAATACTGCTACTGCTAATAATAATATGTAATTAAAATAATGGAGGATAAAACAAATGATACAACTGCTCAACACTCACTAACTGACACCCAGCCAGTCCCTGAGCAGCGAGAGCCAGAGCCCAAGAGCCAGAGCCAGAGCCAGACCAAGTCTGGGAGAGAGAGAGCACACCAGTGAGAGAGTGAGCCCCAGTGAATGAGAGAGAGATGCCCCGGCCCACTCCCCCAGCTTTTACACTGTGCATGACATTTGATGGCATCAGTAGCCCTTTGGTCAGTTTGGGTCAGCTGTCCTGGCCGTCCCCTCCCAGCCTCTTGTAGAGAGGAAGCTGGGAACACAGCGACAGTATGAGAAACTGAAAAATCCTTGTCTTCATATAAATATTCCTTAGAAACAACTAAAAACATGAGTATGTTATCGGTGGTGTTCTCAGCACAACTCAGCAATAGCAGAGTATAGAGTAAGTTGTTGACTGTGCTGGTTTTAGTTGGGACAGGGTTCATTTTCTTCATGGTAGCTAGTATGAGGCTATTGCAATGCTGTTAGCATGGCTAATGCACCACCATGTCCAGCGAGGACGTGACAAACAGTAGCTGCATACTCTGCTGGCACTGAAGTGATGGATATTTGAGTGTCTGAGGCAAACTTACTGAATTTGTAAGGGCACTGTAGCCTTCACGGCAGCACGGGTATAGCACCAGAGGACCAGTACAGCACACTACATCACTGTTGCACCTCGCCTTGGAACCAGGGCATAAATAGTTGGTGCCAAGCTGCGAGTAGAGCCTGTCTCATCAGCAGCCCTTCCGAGCAACATAAATTGTTTGGTAAGTCACAAGCAGCTTGGAAACTGGGAGTTGGCCTGCTTTGCCATGATTATTTAATGGCTGGAAAACTATGAAAGTTCTGTGCTGGCTTCCTAAACTATTCATCCAGGCACAAGTTCTCCTCTCAGACCATGCCAGGGGAGTTATCTTCTAGTAACAGCAGCCTGCTTTGACACTTCAGTCTCAAGGCTGGTGTAGCCTCAGTAGTCCCTGTAGTCTCCTCAGAAAGACTGAAAATAGGGGTCCTCACAGAGTTTTATTCTGTAATTCAGGGCTTGTAAATCTATTAATCAACCCTAATGATTCTCCAAAATATTTTCACCTCAACACTAATGGCTAGGTTGTCCCATAACAGAGACAGATTTTATGATATTTTATCTAGTTGTATTGTACTTCTAGTGGCTGGAAAGCTTCCATATAAATTAATCTCTTACCTTTCCTTCAGGAAACAAGGTCAACTATAGCATCAGTTTAATATATGGCACTACATCTATTGGGACTTTTAGATCTTGCAGTTGCAGGGGACAGTTTCAAAGGGTGCAATCCTTTGCTAATATTAAATAGCAAAATCCCCTTAAAGATGATTAAAATTACTTTGATTTTTCTACCTCCCCTATCTCAATTAAGTCCAACCTCCCCTTGCTTTCTGTGCCTTGGAGGGTAAGATTTCTTTGGTGCTCTCTCTCTTCTCCCTGTTTGACACAGTCCTAACTGCCCCTTGTTCTCTTACTGCTCAGCTGTTTCTCTGCTGCCCTGCCTCAGTTCTCCTGCTTCTTTCAGTCAGACTGGAAGCACGGTTGCACCTTCTGCCCTGAGCTTTTCCCACACCCAGTTAGACTTCCAAACATTCATTCCTGGTTAGTACTTATCAGGCTTTATTATCTCGTTTTATTATTCACTGAGAATCCCTTCACCGATGTTCTTTGCTAGCCAGAGGGCTACTTTCAATTCAGATCCCCCTAGTGCAGTCTTCAGGGACCACTGGCACTTCTCCACGTCTCCTTCTCTTCCACGTTATCCTTTGGTGACCCTGTGCTCTCTGCTTTCCACTTTTACCTCAAACACTATTCTCTCAGCACCTCTTCTGGTAAATCCTCCCACTCCCTCTCTGCGATCTGTTGGCACCCTTCAGGTTTGCACCCTCAGTCCTCCTCCTTTTATCTTTCTAGTCTCTATTTTGACTAACTCATCCTCCCCAACAGTTTCTGTTACTTACAACCTTTCTTCCTCCTGTTTTGAATTTTTGCCTGACATACCCTCTTTGGTGTTACCTTGCCTTCTCAGACTCTTCAGACAAGACTTTTTTAGCTGTCACAAGGATGCTCTTTTCTACCTTTTCTGTTTGTTCAGAATTTTACTGTCCTCCTTGTTTTGTAGCCTGAACGTTACCTTTGATTTCTCATGCTCCCTTTGCCTCTCCATCTACACACTTATTAAATCAAATACTTCTATGCCATGTGCAAACCTGTCCATGACAATTTATCTTCATTGCTAAAATACTTGTCCATTTCTGCCCTTGTTTCCAAGCATCCTTTTGCTGTTATCTAAAACCAATTTGCTATGTTCATCCTCACCACCTCTTTTCTAACCATGTCTTCCTCCAATCTGAATAATTTCACCTGCTTCCTGAGTCTTAATCTGTAATCCTTTTGAATGTTGGGTAATCTGTCCCTCCAAGGACCTCTCTGAATTTACCTACAACCACCCCACACCCCACACACCCCCAGCTTTTTTGATTCCCATGGTCTTAATTTCATTCTTTCCAGGCTCCTTGCCATTTGGGAAGGAGTAAATGTTCTGGGGCCTATTTCTTCATGCCATCTCTGACATTGGAAGGCAGATGGATGCCTTTAATGCTGTTGTGATGCTCACACCTAACACCAGCACATACATCCCAGAGGGACTACAGATAGATGCAATGGGATGATGCTTCTGAGCCGAATTTATTATGTCCCTGTGATTCAGCATTGATTTATTTACATTGCTTTCCAAAAATCTCATATCAGTGCTAGTGATCTGCAATTAGTATCCTTTTGTTTCACCAGCCCAGGGAGATGGGGACCAAAATGGTAATAGGGGGAGGTTTTCCTGTGTTCCCTATATAAATCATGTTGGATGAAGGAATAGTCTCATTTCTTCATGAGGAAAAAGTAAACACTCCCCTGCAGAAGCCAGCTGGGAACATTAAAATAGTACAACAGGAACATGTAGCCAGCATTTTAGCCCTGAAATAGGCAGTGTGACAAGTAATGTCTTTGTCTTTTTATGTACTGTTTTATAGGATTGTCCTTTGTTTTATTTTACAGCAATAATGTTCATGGCATTCCAGCAAAAATGGCTTTTGCAGTTATTAAAATGCCGAGGTGTTTACTCTCAAATTCTATGTTGCAGCTATTTTTTTTTTTTTCCCCGCTTGGGCACCAATCTTTAAAGAGATGCATCAACAAAATTCAGCGGTACTTAATTCCATCTCTAATTCTAATTACTCAGGTTGAATCCTTCTACAGACAAAACCCCAACTGCATTTTTAAGGACTGTGTGAACTAGCACCTTTGGTAGGTGTCACCCTGGCAGCCTCAGAGAATGAAGTTCAGGTTATTACCACGGAATATGCACAGTGCAAATTTCCTGACACTGTCTTATCTCACTCTAACCTGCAAATGCTGCCACCAGAGGCTAATGCAGTAGTCGATGAATTTGCCAACCAAGCTGTCAATTGTATATCACAACTCTGTATCACAAAACTGCAATTAGTTTTGTGATAAAGAATTGTGATGTACAGTTTTCTGATATAGACACCAGTATGCTTTAAACTAGACAATTCTAAAACCATTGGACTCACTTCTTGTGGGACATCAAGTAGCCATAACATGCTAATTTCCATTAACATTTAGTTTGTTCTGAAATTTAATTGGGGTACTACAGTGGAAGAACACTGTTACGTGAGATCTGTGGCTGTATAATCTCTCTATCCTTGACTGCATTAGTTTTGGTGTACCTTTAGATTTTTCCAAGATCATATTTGATTTGCTTAAAAGACTGTGTTTTACACAGCAAGTTGACATAGCATAAGTGGTTTATTCATACATTTTCGTAACTTCTAACTAAACAACTATATCAAATGACAGTGAAAGAAAAAAAGAATTCAGTAATGTAATATTACCAAAATGCCTACCAGCCTGCAATAATTGAAATCCTTTTTTCTCCCCTTTGGAAGGAAAATAACTTCTGTTTTGCCAGATTTACACTGAAAATTTAAAAGGTTGCTTCCTGTTCCATGTCTGTAAAATGTACAACCCAGCAGGTTTGCAGCCCAGCAAAAATTTGTACAGTAAAAATAACCACCGATTGAAATTTACTGGAGAATAGACAAGGGAATTTTTTAACATTCAAGGGTGAAAAGTTCACCCAAATTTTAAATTTATCATATACACAAATGTTAATCACATTTTAGAACTCCTGAAGTCTGCAAATTTTAAGAGCACAAAAGAAACTATAGTAACCTGTTAGATGCTTGTCCTTTTCTTAGACTTTTCTTTGGCACCCTGGATCAGTGAGTGCTAATAGAAAGGCTGACAGCACAAGTGCATTTCTGATGCAAAACACCAAGGACAGGATGAACGGTCAAACCTTTAAGAAAAGAATGGAGCTTTTTTTGTTGTGGAAATGAAGCTGCGATAATGTTCCCAGACTATAAACTGGCAGCCTGAACTGGCAAAAAACATAGGAGCTTTTTCAAATTCTTTATCAATGTCAGCAGATTTTTTTTTTTTTTTTTCCGGTTGGGGTTTTAGCCAAGAAAAATGTGAAAATTTATGTGAACAGTTTGTTACTCTATAGAGCTCTTAGCAACAGGGCTGGAGAACATACAGGCAAACATTTTATTGTCCATTCACAAGCCGATTAACACTATTAATGAGAGAAAAATTCTGCAGACTGAGGTGCTCTGATTCCAGAAATTCAACCGTATTCAAAAACAAATTAGACTCTGCAAACAGTCATCTGTGGACAGGGATACTTTGCAATCTTTACATGACTACCCACTTACAACTATTCTACTCACCGAATGAAAGAGGCAGAACAGCCTGTAGCACCATCTATCTAAGGGTCTCAGTAATTTAATGCCACCATTATTGTTAATATCTATATTATATTTCTACCGGTACATAGGTGTCTTCAGTGAGCCCTTCCCTGCTCCTGTAGCCATCTTCCTCTGTCCTGCCTCCCCCACAGAGCATTGCCTGTTCCTTCCCCAACCCCTACAAGGACAATATGGCATCTTCTCTTTGTTGCCTCCCTGTCTCCAACTATGGAGAGAAGGACATAAATTTTCCAGTTAGGGGAACAAGTGAGTGAGTGATAGAGATTGCCACCAATATTTATTGGAACACATTTTATGAATTAAGCTATTATTAGTAGTTGAATCAAGCTGTTACTATTAGTAGCAGATACCTATTTGTACAGTCCGTTTAATTACCAACTTCAATCCTTCATTTTACTCATTTAGAACAGCAGTGGGGAGGCCCACCCTGTCTGTTTGCTGAGAAGCAGAGGACCATATTGATGCACCGGTGGTTTTTAGTCAGGTGTTCAGAAGTCCCTTCCTTCCCCAGGCATATAAAAGCCTTGTAGCCTGTGGTCTGTGCCTGTATATAGTGGCTGCCAGCAAACCGGCTATGGTCCGAACCCAGAGTTGATGCTCGTGTATGCGGATGGCCTTGGACACACTC
>NW_010235454.1:26399-31323 GCF_000690775.1 Eurypyga helias
CAGGACCACAAGTCTCCAGAGCTTATCAGCTTTTGGAATACTTTCAGGCACTATCCCTCTGGGCATACATTCCTCTTCCTGTTTTTCTGGTAACTGTTTCCCTATGCACACAGGTGTGTATCTACAGAGACCATTCCCACAAATACATCAAGAAGAATCAATAAAGAGTAAACAGCTCCTCCCATGTGCCCTGCAATGTGAGGTGAATGTCCTGTTTGTACCATCCCTGTAGTAAATTCCTATACAGGAATAAGACCATGCTCCATATTGCATCCTATGATGAAAGGCTGCAAGAATTGGGCTTGTTCAGCCTGGAGAAGAGAAGGCTCCGGGGAGACCTTATTGCAGCCTTCCAGTACCTGAAGGGGCTACAAGGAAGCTGGGGGGGACTTTTTACAAGGGTCTGTAGTGACAGGACAAGGGGTAACAGGTTAAATTGAAAGTGGGGAGGTTTAGATTAGATATCAGGAAGAAGTTCTTCACAGAGAGGATGCTGAGGCACTGGAACAGGTTTCCCAGAGAAGCTGTGGATGCCCCATCCCTGGAAGTGTTCAAGGCCAGGCTGGATGAGGCTTTGAGCAAGGTGTCCCTGCCCATGGCAGGGGGGTTGGAACTAGATGGTCTTTAAGGTCCCTTCCAACCCAAACCATTCTATGATCATGGCTTTGAGCTAGCTCAAGCATCAAAAGCATGTTCATCAGGTCAGCCTTCATTATCATGCATCTCAAGAGAAGCCTGTACTAATGTCCTTGTTAATGAGACATATCATTTAAAGCTAGCACAGTCTGCACTGCTACTTTTACTGTACACATATGTGCAATCACGCAGCACATATAGGACAAACAGGTGATCAGGCCCACTCAACATGGGTTTATGAAAGTCAGGTCCTGCTTGACTGACTTGATCTCCTTCTATGACAAGGTGACCCACTTAGTGGATGAGGGAAAAGCTGTGGATGTTGTCTACCTGGACTTTAGTAAAGCCTTTGACACCATTTCCCACAGCATTCTCCTGGAGAAACTGGCTGCTCATGGCTTGGATGGGTGCACTCTTGCTGGGTAAAAAACTGATTAGATGGCCAGGACCAAAATGTGGTGGGGAATGGAATTAAATCCAGTGGTGTTTCCCAGGGCTCAGTACTGGGACCAGTTATCTTTATCAGTCATGTGGACAAGGGGATGGAGTGCACCCTCAGTGAGTTTGCAGATGACACTAAGTTGGGCAGGAGTGTTGTTATGCCTGAGGGTAGGAATGCTCTGCAGAGGGATCTGGACAGGCTGGATTGATGTGCCGAAGCCAATTGTATGAGGTTCAGCAAGGCCAAGTGCTGGGTCCTGCACTTGGGTCACAACAACCCCATGGATCTCTACAGGCTGTGGGATGAGTGGTTGGAAAGCTGCCTGGCAGAAAAGGATCTAGGTGCTGCACCTCAGATCCTGTGTTCAGTTTTGGGCCCTTCACTGCAAGAAAGACACTGAGGTGCTGGAGTGTGTCCAGAGAAGGGCAATGGAGCTGGTGAAGGGTCTGGAGCACAAGTCCTGTGAGGAGCAGCTGAGGGAGCTGGGGGTGTTCAGCCTGGAGAAGAGGGGGCTGAGGGGAGACCTTGTCGTGCTCTACAACTACCTGAAAGGAGGGTGCAGAGGGGTGGGTGTTGGTCTCTTCTCCCAAGTGACAAGCGATAGGACAAGAGGAAATGGCCTCAAGTACCCCCAGAGGAGGTTCAGATTGGGTATTACAAAAAATTTCTTCACTGAAAGTGTTGTCAGGCATTGGAACAGGCTACCCAGAGAAGTGGTGGAGTCACCATCCCTGGAGATACTTAGAAGTTGTGTGGGTGAGGAGCTTAGGGACATACATGGTTTAATGGAGGAGTTGGCAGTGCTAGGTTAATGGTTGATGATCTTAAAGGTTTTTTCCAACCTAAATGTTTCTATGGTTTTATGATAATCAGATAGAGCATTTTCCATGAAGACCACAGATATAGAGCCAGTACATAATAAAGATAAATTGAAAAAGGGATATAGAGAAGGACTGAAATACACTGAAGGTCTCCTGACCCAGCCTGCAACATGACCCTACAGATCATGATGCAGTGAATCAAACCTCCCCATTTTCTTAACATTCTGATTATTGCATTTTTTTCCTTACAAATAATAAAACAGACCCACAAGTTATAATCAAGAAGTCAGTGCAGATCTGGGCAAAAACCCAGAAGTGCCTTGTGTCCAGTTGCCTGCCCTATGCATTTAAAATTCTTCCTTCTTTTTAATTTCTTTTTTGCTGAAATGAAAACTACTCCTAAATTCAACATAGCAGAAGCTTCATTGCTAAAAACTTCTGACTCAATTCATCTGATGCAAGACACAGTCCATACATAGAAGGTCTGGTTTTGGTCTTTCCCCTTTCCTTTGATGAATTCTTTTTTCCAGAAAGACCAGCATACATCTACCCCATAAAATAGGAAACATGAACTACCGATTTTTCAGCACTATCTATCCAGCCACTCTTACCATGTCTACTGAGATACTACCCATCCCTGCAAGTGTTTGAAGACAAGATCAAACCCCTTAGCCGTCAATAGGATGGAACTGCAACTAATTTGCACTTGTGTAATTTGAAGGACGAACTAGTAATTTTGCACTGGAGATGGCCAAGAATTAATAAAAAATATATTTTGCTAGTAATTTTACACCAGCTCTGCAGGTATGGTAGTACAAAAAGATCAAAGACACCAGGAAGAGACAGAAAAGCAGCTCTCCCATCCTGTAGAAATGCACAACTGTTCTGTAAATCTGTTTTTTTGAGATTAAAATGAACAGTGTAACAAAACCTTCTGTTCTCCTATCTCTGCCTATAAATAGTCATATTTTTCACTCGCATCTGTATTTGTAACATTTTTGACCTAATCATCAAGCAATATATATGCAAGGAAGATAGAACACAATTTCTGCTCACTGACCTTTCAGTCCTTAACATATAAATTGTTTAACAAATCTTGCTGAATATTTTCTTATCTGCTGTCATCGGAAATTTCACACTCCCGATGGGACTCGGTAGGATGTTTAATACAGACACTGCGTGGTGTACTGATTGATGGGATACACTGCAACCCCAACAGCTTTCACTGATTTAAAACAAAACAAACCACAGAAAAACCCCAACAACCACACATTTCAGAGGCACACTTTTTTCGGAGCCAGGTTTTCACCCCCACAAGGGCCTGGGCTCCCCTGGGGCTGGTTACAACAGAGGGAGGAGGGCCGGGTCACAGTCACCAAGCAGCAGGTCCCCATCCCTGCCTCTCAGGGCCAGGACTTCAGCCTGTTAATACTTGTGCTTAATCCTTTGCATGTATTATGCAGAGGTGAGATGAGAGCGGAGGGACCATGCTCTGTAAACATTGGTCTCCAGGGCCATATTCTGGTGTGGTATAAAAACCATCCAAGGCGAGATGTAAATGAGGGAGGCCAAGTGCTGGAAGAAAACCGGTTGCAGTAGCGCGGTGTTTTGAATCAGCAGTCCTGATTAAAATGAATTCATGTGGAGCTCTGTTATAATGCAGCAGTATGGTTTCTCCTACCTATTTTTTAAAATTTAAAAGTAGCTCAGGTATCTGCATGTCCCTGCAGCAAGCAGTGTTGATATATGCTGTGAAACCACGCTTGGTCTGTGCAGGCTGCTTCAGTTAAGGGAGGGACTGGATTTGGCAGCAGAGGAAGTCTGACTTGGGCTGTGGCATCCCCACAGATTGCATGGTTAAAGCTATAACTTAAATATTGACCATTTCCTACTAGCAACAATCACTATCAGGTGATGTTGTGACTTCAGGGCAGCTGGGCTGTTAAGTAAAGCTCGATCCTAGCCAGCAGTTGCAGTGAGAAAAATGCTGAGATTGCAAGAAGTCACTAATGTTAAATCCAGTCATTCTGGTCATCACCTTACTCATTTAAACTAATTGATGAGCTTATTGCGATGAGCTTATTAGTACTTGTGAGCTAGGCAGAGGCCAGAAGGGTGAAAAAGTACTGTTTTGGTGCAGAGGAGTGGTTTGACTAGAGTGGAAGCAGCTGATGAAGGAGCTCCTGTGCCAGCTCTGTTTCCCCAGTTTCAGCCCCTCAGATGAAGCAAACACCCTGGGACCTCCCCATCAGAGACAATTCAAGCTGAGATGTGTGGGGGGGGGGTTCATCACGGGGCACACGCTGAAGCAAGGGCTATTCAGGCAGCTGGCACAGCGTGGGGCGAGGGCCCCAGGGAGCAGCTCCGAGGTGCCATAGGAGGCCTTGGAAGGCTCCTCTTCCAGCACACCGCAGCTAAGTCTTAGAAGACTTGTGGCATATGAAAGTTGTCTCTATACTGCTGGTGTTCATAAATGAATACTGTGTGTGCTTATTTCATTTATTATATATTTGCTTGATGGTGTGTTTTTAAAGAATCTCCTCCCTGTAAAACATAGTAAGGAGCTAACACTGACTCTTTGAAATTCACGTTTCTTCAGTAATGCTTCTATTACGTCGGTGAATGCTATCTGCTCTTAACTTTCATTTTAACAACATTCTGAGAAATTGAAATGTCCTACCATTGCCATATTTAAAAAAGAATTTAAATTCAATTTGAAGCAATTATTCAAAAGAAAGTTCTAATAAAAAAGTTATACACTCCAGTTAAACATTAATAGTATTCAATATATTAAAATAGTGACAATGCATTATACTCCATCATAAAAAAGAAAGGACAGTCAAGTAGCATCCCTTTTTACAGTCAACTCCATGAATCTTCATCAGATAAAAGCACATTCCTAGTCCAATTAAATGTGTGTAATTAAATATTTACATGCAATATATGACTTTGGGTTATAAAATTGCTAGGAGTTAAATCCAAAACTGGGATTCTATTTCCAGAATCCAATTTTCTGTATCCAGAG
>NW_010235455.1:0-1074 GCF_000690775.1 Eurypyga helias
CCCCCCTCCAACGCCGAGCCACAGGGCAGAGGGGGCGCGCACAGGCCGCCGACGCGCCCACACTCTGGGGCTGCTTGGAGAAGCCGCCCTGCGCCCCCTCCCGGCTCTCCCCGCCCGGGGGCAGAGCACTGAGCGGGGCACCTCTGGCGAGACGGAAGGGTCCGGCTCTACCTGTGCTTCAGGGAGCCCGTGGGACGGAGCTTTGACTGCACGTACCTCGCATGAGCAACCCGTCACGCTACCAGGCTACACAAAATGTTAAACCAAAACTGACCCGAGCGTAGCCTAGTTTGGATCAGAGGTGCCGAATCCCCAAACTCCTGGATCAAATCAGTTCTGAACGTAAGGTTTTTAGGGGGAATTTTGGATGCAGAAGTTGGTTTTCCACTGTTTTCGGAAAGCCACTAGTGAAGCACAGCATCTGCTGACCCCACGCCCCCTTGAAAACATTAGAAAGGTTGCATTCTGGGGTTTATCTTGTCTTAGAATGACTTGTCTTAAAATGACTTATCTTGTCTTAAAATGACTAACAAAGAGTTCACGCTAATGACCTGCCAAGCTACTGATACCCAGAACGCCAGCTTCACTCGAGTTGCATGAAGCACACAGCAACCGTGCGTGCTCGAAGCAGAACCAGTTTCACCACGGGGGTTACATAAAGGAGGGAAGGGGAAGGCCACGAGGGTCTGTCTCGCACGCTGCAAAGCAACCACCCAGGTCTCCCCTGAAACGTAACGCGGGCACCGCTGCCAGACGACGACCGGGCGGCACGGTACCTTTCGCACTGATGCTGCGGAGGTCGGTGATCTTCATTAGGATCTTTGGGAACATATGAGGCTTGTTGGGTCGTCTCTTTCGGATGTAGATTTTCAGCGCTTCAAGCAATGGTTCCTGAAGCTTATCCACTTTCATTGGTTCTTCAAGGTCCTGGCGATCTGCGGAACATACCGTATCACTCCTATGATTTTAAATGTATTTTTAAACAAACTCCAAATCACAGAAGCTCCTCCACGCTCTAGAGGAGAAGTCCACAAATTCCAGCTTTTTCTCCACTTATGACACACATTGTGTAGG
>NW_010235455.1:1105-4155 GCF_000690775.1 Eurypyga helias
TTCTGTGTGAAGAGGACAAACCATGGCTTACTGAAACTCAGATTAATTTTCCCTTGGTGACTGGAAAGGTTTGTCACTGGAGTGGTCCAGAATCACCAGCTGGCTCTTGTATCACAGAATGGTTTGGGTTGGAAAGGACCTTAAAGACCATCCAGTTCCAACCCCCCTGCCATGGGCAGGGACACCTTCCACTAGACCAGGTTGCTCAAAGCCTCATCCAGCCTGGCCTTGAAGACATCCAGGGATGGGGCATCCACAGCTTCTCTGGGCAACCTATTCCAGTGCCTCACCACCCTCTCCGGGAAGGACTTCTTCCTGATATCCAATCTAAACCTCCCCACTTTCAATTTAAACCCGTTCCCCTCCGAGGGGACACACCTCACTGCACGCGTACCGCGGCGTTAATGCTGCACGTGTCACCGACAACCCACCGAGGTGTAACAAAGAGATTCCAGCTGGTTTCTTTTCTGTACCCACGCCATCAGTGAACGCGAGTTCCCCTCAGGTATCGGCAGATGGCAGTGCGAGCTTGAGCCACAGCAGCCCTCCCCCACAAACCAGGATGCACGCGGTGCCACCCATCACCCCTCGGTGCTGCCGGCGGGTTACGGTGGGCGACACCCAAGCGGGGGATGATGCGGCACCAGAGGGCCCTGCCAGCACCCCCGACTCTCGGTTGTTAACCACTCGCTAGCAGCGCCCAGTCTGTGTTCCAACAGACGGGCCCAAGGTGTGTTTCTGTTGCCAGGCCAGGTTTTGCAAAGGAGAGAGACTACGCGATTGAAATTTGCAATTTCAATCAAATTTCGACAGAAATTTGCAGAGGAGTTTGGAAATTAGCTGAGACTTTGCTTTTTCTATGTTAAAGCCATGATTTTAACCCAATTTTACGTGACAGCGCCCCTGTCAAGTTGTAATCAGCCCCCCCATCATGTCATCAGTGCCACCCTGCTCGTTTCGAAGCATAACACATTCTTTTTTCCCTAAAGAAAATCATCACCGACGACTTCTGTGTGGATGCAGCTGTAAGCACACGCATGCCACTGTTTATGGGCAAGAGCTGCGGAATGGGCGTCGGGCCCTGAAAAAGGCCATTCATACAGGCACCCATATACCCCTTTTAAAGAAATCCAGAGGATATATCCTGTGGTCCTTTATCAGGGAAGTGACAGGATCGGTTGCCTGACAGAATGATTCGATTCGTTCAAAAACACCATCAGTAATAAAACCAGCAGCTATCGCCAGTGGAAAAGAGACTCTCAGTGTTAAGTGGTTTATGTAACATTACATATATATTATATAGGTGTTTTAGTACAGGAAAGCAGAACAAGTTAAACAAAAGGGAAGCTCTTATCATGTCTGTCCTTTTCAAAGGCATCCCAACTCGTCCCGTACGATACCTCCACAGATTAAGCAGATGGCACTCAGGAGACCCGTTTCTGTGTCATCCATTTCCAAAGGCAGGAGCTGGTTGGCAAATGTGAACACGAGATCCGTCAGCGGGCCAAAGCCGGCGTTGTGCATCTGAGTTCGGTTCAGGGTAAGGCCATCTGAAAAGGTCATGGTGTCCTGTTCCGGTGTGTATCTTGTGCAAATTCTAAGGATCTGTGGAAGGATGAAAAAAAACCCCACAATAAATTCAGCCCCGAGAGGTTTGTTGCATCTTCCCGGTGTGGCGAAGCGCCCGCAGAGCTGCAGTACACGCTCACGGCAAGCCGCAGCGGAATAACAGCTTGCTCAGTTCTCGCAGCACAGGCAGCACCACGCGCTGACTACGGGTATCCTTGCTAACAGAAACGGAAGAACAGAAATTTTGCCCCTAGTCACGAAACAATCAACCCTTCCGTGCAATTGTCACCACTCGGGTCACCAGCGCTGCCACCATATCCACATACACCGCTCCCTAATTATCCCAACTATGGGATCGCGCAGCTGACCTGATCCAGCAAGACCATAAGAATACCTCACCTCTTCCAACACACACGTATTCCATCGATTTTGGGGATCAGTTTTGCACGACGGTGCTTCTCTGGGTCGTGCCTTTGGCAAGGACAAAGTGTCTCTGCGGTGCTCACGTGAGTGCGTGCGGAGAGCTGGGAGCTGCCCGGAGAGGTGGAACGTCAGGTGCGCCCTGAGCTGCCTCCCTCTCCCTTCCTGCGACTGCCCTGTGCCATGACAGCAGACGCGCTCGCCAGCCGGCCGGCCTCCAGGCTTCCCCGAGGCTGCCCCCACGCCGAGCCCTGGGCTGGGAAGGGTGCACGGGTGTCCTCCCGCTGCCGACCGTGCCGCTCGCCCCCCGCAGCATCACTTTGGGCAACTCAACCTGTGCGCCGACAGCCACCCAGCACTGACCCCAGCCGAAGGGCGTTGGAGGGGAAGATGGGGATTCACACCTGCAACCGGGCATGGAGGAAGGCAAAACGCACGAATAGAACACGTAGGATGGTTAGTAAACGCCTCTGGGGGGTCAGGAGCGCGGTCCCAGTGGAGGGGGCCACACGGCTGGAGAAAGTGGGAGCGAAGGCTTTCACCTCCCAGAGCGAATCCAGGATGTGGCCCACGACAGACTCGGTAGGGCACGGGCTTGTTTGTACGGGTTAGTACAAACATCAGTGAACACTGTCTGAAGGATCGAAAGAGGTGTCCGTGATGGTGACGCGTTTCTGTCACGTGTATCTCAATGCCTAACGTTTCAAACAATCGGAGGTGGGAGAAGGCTTCGCCCCAAGCTATACCAAAGCCCTGCAGAAGCCCAGTTTAGCTGAGCGAAGACTCCAGCTGCTGTTTTTCAGGGCTTGCCTGTATTTATTTCTCATCCAGCCATCCTGCTTTGTTTTAAAGATCCAACAAAAAAGATTTACAGGAATATAAGTGACCACAGGGAGAATTTTAATTACTCCTATAGCGGCCGGAGCTGTGAGTTGGAGGCCCCAGCACTTGGCAGCTGACCAGCCTGGGCTTGGTTCTCCTGCTTTCATCTTTCCCTGGCAACACCGCTCCAAATAAGCAGGGAGGAGGATGCGGAGGACATGGCATGTAAGAGGCCTGTA
>NW_010235455.1:4184-21616 GCF_000690775.1 Eurypyga helias
CGTAAGAGACTTAATAGGGTATATTTCTGCAGAAGGCTCTTCAACTCTCTTCTCTCTCAGCAATGATCTTACCTCACAGTGTGGGGACACACTGAAGCACTGAGGCTCTATGCGGTTGACAGGCATGTTTTGCTTTGTTCCCCTACCCCTGAATCAGAATAAGCTCCTGAAACTACTTGAATCAATGACCAAGAGAGGCACGAACGCAAACGCACGGCACTCAAATTCTTCACTGACCGCAGCTCCCCGCTAATACACATGAACCTACACGGCTGCTGGTAACTCCGAAGGTTTGGTGTCACAGCCAAGGTGCATTTCAGGGTGATCAGCAGAAATCGACACCACAAAGCGTCGCAGCCTCTCAGGAAGAGGCAGCATGCTGACCATAGTCTGCGACGCCAATAACCACCGGCAGTTCTCCCCCCTTAAGTTCGCCCTTGGTTATCACGAGAAGGATTTTAAATGATGAACAGGGCAGTATAGAAGGGAGAAAAAATGTGTAGAGTTTGTTGTTTTCCAGAAAAGCAGGGTTTGAAAACTTTGCCTGTTCACTGAGAAACACAAGAGCTCCCTGGTTGCCTTCTCTACTGGCACGCAGGGGAAGCTGGCGTGCGACTCTTCCCACCGGAAGCCTGCACACGCAGCAGCTGCCTTCCAGTACGGGCGTGTGGCCGTGATGTCAGGTATCCCGCTCCCGGAGGATCGAGGCGCCGTACTTCTTAGGTGGCACTGACTCCCCCTCAGCTCAGCCAGGGAGAAAGGCAGCCCCTTTCATTCCGCTGCTACGTCAGCTGCTAAGCTTTAGCAACAGGAGTTCCTCCCTCCCCACCCTCAGGACTCCCAGCCCAACACATCAGCGGAGCAGGACTCGGAGCTAAATTGGGCAGCGCCGTGGTGTTTCCCACAGCCTGCCTGCAGCCTTCCCAGCAGCTGCCCGAGCAGTGGCAATGGAAACGGTTCCTCCGCATCCTCCTCTGTTCACCCCCGCCGCTCTACGCCCCACTCCCTTTGGGGCACGTGCTAGGGCTGCTCGGCAAAGACCTACCAGATCACTGCTCCAAGGGCTAACGCAGAGGAAGGTTTCCAAGCTAGATCCTCACTGGGAATGAACCTGGGAGGAGGTTACTTAGCCCGGAGCCCCCATGGGCACGCATAGCGTGGCGGTGGCTGTCAGCCGGGGGAGCCCACGGCGGCTCTGCCGGGCACTGGCACAGCTGAAGCTCCTGCAACGCAGGTCTCGGCCTGACGGCAGCCATCGGGTCTCGGGTTTCTCCTGCATTCCTTCGACATTATCCCACAGCACGCTGTTATTAAACTCCGAGACAGATCATTTGAAATGGTTTTGGTGTGGGTCCTTTTTTTTTTTTTTAAATTTGTGTCCTTCATCAAGATCCATGAAACGCCACGGATATTGCTGATTCGCTGCTAAACCTTTCTTGGGCAAACTTCCAGCGTCAGAGCGAAGCTGATTTCAAGTTCACATTCACCGAAGAACATATGGGAAATGTCAGCGCTTCAAAATAAGAAACCACGGTATCTCTCCCCGTTTTAAACCGAGTCGCTGTCTAGAAGACATCCTCCTAATGTCCTCAGCGTTGTTTAGCTTTTGTAACCAGGCCAAGTAGTCTAGTTGTCACTCTGCTCTTAAGTGCCACTTGCAGCCATAAATAAGGTTCTCGCCCGTGATTAAAGGACCTTTTGTTTTAAGGAATATTTATATCTTAAAGCATCTGGGGTTCCTATGAGCCAGTTGCAAAGTGCAAAGCCAAAACCCTACGGGCTGCACAAAACCATCCACAAAGTTGCATTTACAAAACCGTTGCTACCAGGGAATTGTTACTCATTTTAAACAGATGAGTTAAGGCAAGCTGGGCTCTTTTTTAGGAGACCCTGTTGTTAGACACTACCTGCCTTAGCTGGCTGGGACAGCTTCCTGAGGGGAAAAACCCAGGCAAGCGACTCCGAAACACAGAACGAACCTCCCCGGCGCTGCCGTGCCCCACAAGCACGGGGTGTTGCGCACACACAAGTGCCTCCCGAGCACTAACGCGCGGGGTTTTACAACAGAAAGCAGAAATGACATTCCTAAGGATTAGTGTCCAAGGACTTCTCAGGTCTTTATCCATCAGATTTAAGTCAGGCTGGACTCTGGGCTCTTCCCGCACTCACTCTGCCAGAGCTCGGTGAGGATGCTCGGCTGGGCCAGCGCACCAGCAGACCGAAGCACTCGCTGTTACGAGGGCTGCTGGCTGAATTTTAGTACTATCCACCCTGAAACTTTTGGCACCAGAGCGGATATAAGTTTTGCCATCCTCAACCGGCACCTTCAGCTGCCTTGCCAGGCTCAGTGGTACTTCCCTTCCACGGAGTCTGTTTGTTTGTACAGAAAACAACCCTTTGGCCCACACCCGGCAGTTTACTGAGCTCCCAGCACCCTTTCCTTCGTCAGCCTGGTTACGTGGGGTTTAAGCACCCACAGCCACAGCAACCAAGCGAGCAGAGCCCTGGGCAGGCTCTGTAAATGCCCAAGGCTTCTCCCCACAGTTCCCTGCCACCCCTGCCGTGTGCCGCAGCTCTGCCGCCGCGTCCCGGGGCTGCACAGCAGATGTGGGCAGCGGGTGCTTATGTGGCAGGAGGGCGACAGTGCACACCCCGTGTCCCAACACACAATGAAAAACCCGCGTTGAGAACACAGTTAGGAGAAGCAGCTTGCTGGGAGGGGGAAATAGTCCCGGTCAGAGCACCGCCCCGAGCGCTGAAGTCCAGCTGAAGTAAAGACAGAGCGCCGCAGGGCAATTCCCATCCCGCGCAGGCGATGCGGGTTTCCTGGCTGTGGGCCTTTCCCAGGCAGCGTGTGTGCCACACCTCCCTGTGCCCCTGGCAATTACCCCTTTTTCTTTTTAAGCAGCACATAAAATATTCACGCAAAGCTTGTGCAACCGTTGCGCGGGAGCGTTGGGGCTCTCTGTAGCAGCCGTGTCTTATCTGCTCCAGTTTTTGGAAAAGCCTCAGCTGCCCCCGGCTACAAGGGGTGGCACTCGCTACACCCCGCCGGCTTGGGTGCGTCACCTTCTCCTGCCTCGTGACAAACAAACAAGGGAATGAGGAGATGATGGGGAGTGACAGCTCTCAGTAAAGTAGAGCTTGAAGGTTGCCACATGGCCACAAAGAATTGTATTTAAGATCAACCCTTTCCATCTCTTAATTAGTTGAAATCAAGCCACCATTTGCCACCTGCTTCATTATCCTTCCTCTGATCTGGCAACTAGGCTTTTGTTTAGTCACTTGGATCAAAGGCTGCGGAGTACCTCTATCTAGGCACTTCAGATCCAGCCGCCAGCAGAAAGGCTACCCCTAAACGCTTGGTACCGTTCAGCCGGCACTGGCGACGCAAGAGGTGAGTGGAGCTGCCAGGAGGACCCTGTGCCAGAGGAGCCGTGCATGCTCCGACTACCCTCCCAAAACAGAGCCACAGCAACTCGCGGGATTCTGAGGAATTGCAGAATTAGGGTATGTCATTTTTCCAGCAGCTATGGAGCCAGGGCATGGCAGCTCCAAATGAGGGATGGCAGCCTAAGGGCTGAAGATTTAGGGGTGAAGAGCTTGGATGTGCAGGTTCTTGCTCTATCCTGACTCCTCCCCACCATTTTTGGGTAGTTTCTATATTACCCATTTGTAACTGGATACAACAGGAAAGCAGGAGGCAGCTCCCATCCCATTCCTCTGGCAGAACGCACTCCAGACAACGGCACAGATTATCGATTACTGCACGCCTTTCGTTGTCAGGAAAGCTGTGTCTGATGGGGGCAGAGCTGGCGATGACAGCCGTGCAATCGGTAACGAATGGCCCTGCCCCACGGAGGGACCACACACCGTAACGATGCGATGGCCCCGTCCGAATGAGTGCGGGGACGAAGGGGACGATGAGTGGTGACTCTCAAGAACCAGACAAACCTCAACCTTCCCTTTTTATAGGCCGAAGAACAATATCCCTTCCCCTCTCCCACCCTTCCTCCTTCATCAATGTCCTTTAGATGCAATTCTTCAGAACAGCTCTGGACCAGACAAGAACAAAAGGTCACAGCAGTTAACGTCCTCCTCAACATGATCCTGTTTGGAGCAAGATTAATTACTTCAACTGCAATTTCCCTAGTTTAAAATCCTGTCTCATGCCAAAAAAACGCATCTACAGTAGGCATCTACAACGGGTTCCTTAGCCATGCTGGGCTCAGTGAAGACCTGAATGTTTGTGCCCAGAAGAAAACATTTAAAATATCTAAACCACGATGAAAATATGAACTGTGTTACTGGGAGTTACCATTACAACCAAGAATAAGAAGCGTATTTGCCACTAAAAGCCTGAAGCCCTCTAAGGTCTCGATAAAGAAATGCTGAGATCCCAGAGGGCTCCTCTGAAGGTCAGCGTGACAGAAACAACCGGAGACAAAGAGGGGGAAGGCAGCTTGCCTCGACACAGTGGCAAGGTCTGGAGAAAAACTCCAAGCCCACAGGCAGTTCCCTGCTGCAGGTTGTGCGTTCACCTGTTGAAAATCCAAAGACATTTAGCTAAAACCTGTACGGGGTGCGTTACCCAGCCCACTTCCACAGGCGCCTGCAGCGCCAGCCGAGGCAAGGGGCTCCATGTGCCGGAGGCTGGCGCCTGCCGGGCTCCAGGCACACCCAGTTCCCCGCTGTAACCTGCAAAATCCTCACTCCCAAGATCTGCATCTTGCTCCTCCAATCCCCTCTTGACCACAGGTACCACACGCTCCTGAAGCACTACACAGCGAGCCCCCCAGGGATCCTTGGCACAGCGCATTCTGTTGAGGGGGGAGGAGGGTGGAAAGCGATGTGGCTCTCTCTTCAGGATTAGCAAGAAGGAAATTTTTCCAACGTTGCACATGTTTTACGTTAGTGCCGCAGGAGCCAAACGTGCCCTTCTCGCAACTACACAGAAAGCCACAGACGGTAAGGAATTGTTTTGAAAAGTATGTTCAACCCCTACAGCACACGGCCGTGGAGGTGCTGGAGTCTACTCCTGACCGCACCAGACGACCTGGTAAGCTCAGTTTTGCAGCCCTAAGGCCGGGACAACACATGACCCCCTCTCCCCGTCGATCACAGTTAAGAAGAGCGATAGAAAAATAAGGACGATGTCAAAAATACATACCAGTATATCCAGGCAAGCTGCTTTAAGTAGAGTTATCTGGTCTGCAATGGTCAAACTTGTGAAGCCTGGCAACCGCTTTGCAAATTCCACTATTTTAATAATGCACTTTGTTGCAAGTTCGCTGAATTTGTCCCAAAGCCCGAGGTCCAGTCGAACCCGATGATCCGCACTGGAGTTCTGGAAAGACAGACAGAAGGCACCATAAATCAACAACGTCCCTTTCAGTCAAAGGTTTTCAAGGGAAAAAAACAACAACCGGGTATTCCTTCCAGAAGTACTTTCTATTAACATTCCAGGCATTTTCTGCTGCTTGCTCCTGGGATGATGCTGGTTTTAAACTCGGATTAATTGCTTGAAAATTCCTTGGATATTTCTCTGTTACTTAGGATTGCAGAGGCCATCTGAACGAGGAACACAAATGAACTTAAGCGTTTCCAAATGCCACTATCATCAGTCTTCCTTGCCGTTATATAATAAGTGCATTGAGAGACACTTTTTACAGTTGTACCCAGAAAACATAAATGAGCAGTGGAACAAGAATATCGGGTCCTCATCTGGAAAAAGCAGCACAATATTTGGAACACAGTTTCACATACTTAGGGTCTTAACAAATTAGTTCTACTTAATTTATCTTCTCTGTGGCTCTGCAAGAGTTTTACAGTTTTCTCAAGCTACAGTCTCCCATGAATTAAAGAGCATTTCTTCACACAACGTTAAGAAGAACCCTATGCGTGCTCGTGAATGCTACGTGCCCATTTGATGGGATGATGTTGTGGATCCAACATATACTCTGCTGTTTGAAGTGTTACAAGGCCATTCCAGCTGCATGTTTCAGAGACTGTTTCCATATATTCACCTATCTTAATCAAAAAGTCCGTAATTTGCTAGGATGCATAGCAAACCTGTGTTAAGTTTGGGATTAAACTCGTGTTTTCATACATTCAGAATAACCACTTAACCCCTGAAAGAGTCAAACATGTCAGCCAAGAACCGGGTGATGCAAAAGTTGCCGTGATCTACTGGATGCCAGCCCAACAAAAGATGGTGTCGCAGGGAGAGCTGGTGAGTCGCTTCCAGCCCACCGCTGCTTCCCGTGGGGTGGCAAGAAACATGCAGTGACAGAGCTCCGAAATACTCGAAGCTGCCCTCCTCCTGCTCTAGCGTACAGCATGTTCCCATTTTGCCAGCATTTGACCCAATGCTGTTTAGGATGCAGCCAGCATGACAGTTGTGTCCTCCCACCACGCTATTTCATAAGCCACCAAGTGTAGCGTGCGTTGCGGCTGCCCGCAGCCACCTCCTCCTCGCTGCAAGAGGGATTTTACCTGTAAAAATTATGTTGGTAATGAACTGGCAAAAGGTGCTAAGCTGCAATCACAGAAAACCAAAGGCAGAGTTCCTCTTTTCCACATCTCATCTGAACTTGTTGACTAACCAAGTGAGAGACAGGTATCTTCAAAAAAAGGCCCACCCACTCCCAATAGGTACTTAGGGCAGGTCAGGGACGGTCCCCGCAGGTGGCGGCTCTCTCCCCACTGCAGAGGAAGCCGGTGGCATCAGCTGCCTTAGCCTTAGCTGCCTGAAGTCAAAACGTTGAATTAACTTTAAAACTGGAGTTAAACGAGAGGAACCTCAACCTAAAAGTCTAACAGACGTGGCAGATAAACACCCATCGAAAGGCATCCAGGAAGGAACGGGGGAAACGTCTCCAGTGACCCTTCCACCACCGCTGTGGATGGAGGGACGTCCACCTCCTTGGAAACCTTTGAAGCCGTCAGCTTTCCTTGGGTCGCAGGAAGGACACAGGGTCTGAGGAGGTCGATGGGGGGACGTGGGACGAGCTCCGCTTGGTTGTGATGCTCTGTCACCCCTTCCGGGGCTGCCTTCGCAGACACCACCGTTGTGCTCACAAAGGGGAAAGGCCCGAGGGGTCCCAAGGGTGCCGCCAGCCCGACATACACCCTCACGTGATTCGAGACAGTAATATTTATATTAGGCCCTTACTGCAAAAAATAAATGCTAACCATGCTGAACAGTTTGAAGGTGCATAGATGCTCTTCCCCTTCTTCTTAAGGGATAAGAAATTAACTTGACCATTTCTGTTTGAATTTTTATTCTGGGAAATTCCTCTCGTTTTGTTTTTAAATGACATAAGAAAAGATAGAAAATGTCTTTATAATCCTAAGCCTAAAGAATTGCCTTCAAAATGGTCCAAAACTAATGGGTTAACAGTCATTGTAATGCCCTTTGAAACATTTCTTTTGGCTACTGGGGTATGCATCCTTCAGATTTATTTTATTTCATCCTCAAGGACCTTGGTGAAATACAGTACATTGGAGGAAAAATAAGATCAAGATGTGCAGTCATTCGGGCTGTAATTAAATTTAATAGGCAGTTTATCCAGTTCATAGAAAGATGGCATAGAGGAGAGCTACACAAAGCAGAGCCTAAAGCAGGAAATCATTTTACAATAGGGTATCCATCTGGAAAAAAAGACGTTGCATGAAACCAGCAAGTGTGAACGAAATCTTCATCAGTATCATATGAGGTTACTTTATCACGCCGCAGTACCGGCAACGGGAAGTTTGACGTGTCTTCTATTAAGAGTAATGCACGGCCGTCTTAACAAATGTAAATCTAACTCACTATTATGCAAACTGAAGAGAAGGGGCAGTTAATAAAATACAAAAATAACCGAGTGTTTTATTACACCGGGTGCCAGATTCCTCAGCGTTGGAGCTAATGTGGTTTACACATTATCCTTGAGATGCTACAAATGGAAAGACTTTTAACATTTTATTTGGTAATGAATGTAGTTGCAAGCGTCACAGAAAATAGCTGGAATTCAGCTGCCTTTCTGAATATGTAAACCCCAAACTGACTCAGTATCAATGTATAGGTTGAACAATAAAACACGGGGTTAATAAAATGCACGTTAGAAACAGAAACTCTGATTAAATTTGCCTGGGGATCTCCTCTAACCATGCTGTGAAAAAGATGCAGATGCTATGACTTTTCCTGCATATTTTACAGAAGCAGTTTTTGGGTGTCTTTTCCAGGAGCAGCCTTGCATGTTTTTCAGGCCTTTGCACCAGCGCACATATGGTGGAACAATCCTGTAATACACCCTAGTGGCATCTTTATCAGTGGAAAAGCCCAACCTTGCTATGAAATCCAATTAAACAGCCATTTTTGCCACATAAACTGATCCCTTTTTTTCCATCATTTTTGTGGTTTTTTTTCAGTGCAGGCTGCTCTGTCTCCACATTAACGACACGGGATGAGGTACTCACAGAAACATACACAGTAGCAGAATCCCTACCGTCTTTAAAATCCACTTTACAAAGGAAACAAGGCTCACAGGGGCACTCTGCCCTAATCAGGAACGCTTGCTATGCCCTCTTTAGTAAAAGCAGCCATGCACTCCAGCTCCGGAGAGTTCACCGAGGACCACAGCACATATGTCTGCTCAGTCCCAGCACCAGGAGATGTGTGTGTGTGTATATATATATGTATGTATACATAATGCCCTGCAATGGCACAGGACAACAGCCGTGTAACTGCTAAGCCCAGCACTTACAGAGGACAAAATTCTGCCGGGATGCAAAACCGCTCCGCTTCCAGCCAGCCGAGCACAGCCCGGGCGGACCCGCAGCAAGGCTCCGCAGAGCCAAAATTATTTTCTGTTCTATCCTCCCTTTATCACGGGGCTGGATGTAACACAGCTGTAGACTTACAAATAGTACCGGTCTCGAGGGACAAGCAGTATAGTTACACTCAATTATACTATAAAGTATGACATCTCCAGAGAAATTACCGAGGCACTCTCTCTTACCTGGATGACAGTAATAAAACAGATCTATTTATGATGGACTTTTGAAATCCATTACCTTTAAACAGCTTGCTGATTCTCATCATCGGCAGAACTATGCTTGCCACTGCCCGCCAAATGCAACTGTTAAGTCAAATGACCCAGGGAATTTAATCCGAGTGCTATTCTCCCATTATTTTAAGTAGACTTTTATTAACTATGCAAAGTATGGTAATTATTACAGATAGGGACACTTTCTCTTTTTAAAGAGCAGATGGATATAAAAAACCCGTAATTGAAAATGCGTCTTCAAAATGGTTTTTGAACAGGTAAGAATACACAAGGGGGAGGGGGGGGAATCACCACGTAACCTTTCCCTCCAGGAAACGCAGACTGCAGTGCTCAAGAGCGAGAGAAGCCAGATACGCATGCCAAAGGTCTCAACAGGTTTTTTTTATGGCTGTATCTCTGCAAAGTCTTTTTTACTCCACCCTCTTACACTTTAAATTCTTTGCTCTTTTTAGCAACCAACAAAATACTGTTTTAAATCAGTCTGAATGATCACGTAACCAGAGGCACACAGGGGCCATGCTGGCAGAGCAGTTTCTTCCACCCACCGTCTCTATCAGTATGCAAGTGCAAGGCCCATGAAATTCAAGCGAATCCACATCGATTCAATACACTCACTGCTCACCTCTCGCTGAAGGAATGGAATAAAAACCTCTGAGGTGACAAAAGCAATCCGTAGGCTCCGCAGGGTGAGTGCGCCGTGCTCCAGGACCGCAGAATCAAGCGTAAAAGCAGGACTGGTGGCGAGCTACCCGTACCAGCTTGTAGCCATCCAGAAAAGAAGAGAGATGTACGCTTCTAGCTCCCCTTGGACTCAGCGTTTAGAAAAAGGGCTGTGCTCTCCTTTTTTTTTTTTTTGACTCCTGAGTCTCTATTTCCAGTGCCTCGAAAGGGAAGATTACTGCCTGAGCCCTGCCGCTGGATCGGCAGCTGGTGGTGGCATCCCAGCTGTCCTCCTCTGCCCAGCACACACACCTTTCGCCTCCTGGATCCTTTGCCTGCTCCTGGGCTGGCGGGCAGCTGGAGATGAAGACAACCTGCACTCCAGACCCTGTTGTACTAAGGAATAATCATAATCCCCAAGGTTTGCTCTCTCCAAGTGCTGTACTTTGTCCCTTGCAAAGCCGGTCAGAGATGGCATTCACAATAACAAGCTCTTGCACTGAATTCCCATGTCAAAAGCGGGAGTGGTCACCAGGCCTCAGCTAGACGAGAGATTTGGTCACCCTGCATTGCACAGAGACTGTGGGAATGCAGCGGGAAGACAGTGTTTAGTCCCGCTGGTACTAGTTCTGACACAGCTGTTGAAGGAAGCTGTATCGTGCTCAGAGATTCAAGGTAAGCCAAAAAATAACTCCTTTGGTATAATTTTGATATTGCAACTAGGACAGTACCGAGCCATGACAAAGCAGCCAGGCCTTGAGGCACATGCAGCCAACAGCTGTGGACTACCAAGAGACCAGCAGTAAACCCAGGAAGTCCTTTTTCCCAAGCCGTCTGATCTGGCCTGGGGTACGAATGACCAATACCCAGCCTTGGAGAGAGTGTGGTCAGATCGTGGTTACTCAGGACCCTCAGACAGACCAGATTGATCCATTCATTACTCAGATCCAGGTGCTCTCAGTAAGGGCTCTGAAATTCCAACAGGGACATAAACTCACCATGGGGGTCTGCAGGAACTCAGGGATGAAGGCATCAGTGGTGGGTGTGATATTTAAACCAGACCCTCTCCAATTTCATCCACTTGTATCATTTCAAGAGCTAAAATATTAATGACACTTAAGCATCCAATACATGATGGAAGCATATAGGGGCCCAGGTTTATATTCCAGCCTGCCAGCATCGCCAGCCATGACCAGCACCACCACACCAGCCGAGGCGCAGTCTTCTGACGCAGAGGTAGCACACAGTGTGCAACAACACACTCCCACCGGGGGTTATACCCACCGACAGGTATCCTGGGAGAGCCAGGCCGTTTGCAAGGCAGCCCGCGAGCAATAAACACCGACACACATACCAGCTTGGCTGCGCGTCCCACCCGCGGACACCCGATCTTTGACTGTTTTGACTACCTCTCACCCGAGAAGGGACAGCACCAGAGAAGCGAGAAGAGGACAGGCACCTTCCCCAGCGCTAACCGTTTTATGCGGGTCTTAAAGTTAAATGTGAAAAATGTTTGTGAAAATACTTCCAGCAACATGAAACCCACGCTTTTTTCTAACAACACACCACATACACCCGCTTTCCTTGCACTTGCATACCAAGTGTTACCCCTAGACCTGAGAATTTTGAACTTTGTACTTTGTTAAATAGATGAGAATGACATAAACCAGTGAATACTGATGCCACAGGGGGATTTGCCTAGCTTACTCTGAGAATTTTAATGGTTGTTTCAGCAGCAGAGCATTTACTCAAAACAGAGAGCAATCCAGTGAGAGAGGTATTTCACCTGGCTTCTGGGGCTTGGTCCCAGATACCCAGCTGGGGCTGGAGGACAAGGACAGTGGAGGTAGGCATCTCCTTTCCCCAGCCACAATGCTCCTGCACTCTTGGCCTCAGCAGCGGAAGTGCATGCTCGACTGCTTCAGGACCCTGAACCCAGAACCCTCGACTGCACATCCCCCTGAAACAGACAGTGCTGCTACAGCCAACAGCAAGACTAGGCCCAGCGAAGTCATAGAATCACAGAATGGTTTGGGTCAGAAGTCACCCCGCTACTGACAGGACTCTAAACATTACTTAATGTTTATTTTTAAGCGTCTGTGTGTTACTGCATTTGCAAACTTCACGGTGAATTTCCTCTCTGAAATCAGTAAAATATCACAGACTTTCCCTGTATTTACCAACATACACATGTATAGAAAAAAATTCACTTCCCTGAAGTCATGCTCTGGAAAAATTGCTACAAGTACTGGACTTCTTGACTGGAGGCTGATTTTTCATTTATAAAAGCAGCAAAGTGTTTGCTGCTTTGTGGTGTTTTGGTATACTAGAAGATGAATGAACTGTAAATGAGCATTTTGGAAACGGCTTTATTTAGCCATTTCATATTTTCCTTGACCTTGGTAGCTTTGAGACCGTCACCAGTAATCCAGCAGCATTTAAGAACCCTCTACACCTGCAGAGTTGTAATCTGCTGACGCACAAGCAGAAATCACGTCTTCAGAAGCCAACGAATTTCTAATGCATGATGGCATGTAATTGACTCATGGCTGCCGAGCTTGTCTCTTGGCCAGATTAATCTTTCAGACAGCCTCTCACCGTATGGCTAAGCAATCCTTACAGCTAAGTGCAATTTCTCTTCCCCACCACGTGTTTGCATGCATACCTGCCTTCTTCGTGGCTACGGAGGTGCGAGGGGGGCATCTACTTCAGCATCTGTAAAACGTCTGGAGCCTCCAACGCAAAGCTCCCACCATCCAGGCATATCCAGAACATGGATCCAGAACATATCCCGAACAAACCGTACTCACTGTAGTGTATTTTCCCAGCTGGCAGAGCGAGGGGAAGGTTTCCTGGTGAGCTTTTCGGATCTTCTCAGTGAGATCATCCAACTCTGCTGTCATTTCATAGTTTTCTGTGGACTCCTGCTTGGAAGGTTCCTTCTTCTTTTTGTTCCTATCATTTCTGACAGCTACAGAAAAAGCAGAGACACAGATTACACGTGGCTATTCAGATCACCCCATGTTGCTCTTGCCACTCTACATCAAAACACTGCAAAGTGCTTTTATTGTAAACACACATTAAGTGTAGATACAAACGCTATACCCAAGCAAGCTAACGCAAGCTTCATTACCCAACTGTAAGAATTAAATTAAATGGGATAATGGTAAAACCAAACTTTCATAGGTGCTTGTTGTGGATGTGCCATCACACTCCTGTAGTACCCACCTTCCAAGAAAGTCTACTGCAACTTCACATGCAGTGTAAGTGTCTCAGTAACTTTGGGAGGGGGGAGTTTTTATTGTATCATTACAGCTATGCATGGGCAACGGCGAAGTCCTCTGCAGCGATGCAGTCGGTATTTTACTGGATGTGAACAACACTAAAGAAAGACAGCAACTGTCTCTCTTCTTATATTTCACAGAATGGAAGACAATAAAACCCACACTAATACAAACTCCACCAAGCAAAACTTATTTAAAGGGAAAGTTAAAGTTGAAAACAGTAAATGAAAGAAGATGAAACACATCGAACTCAGGATCTGAAGATCAAAGGAGAAGCACAAACACTTGAAAGAGTAAAAATGGCAGTGAAGCTATCTAAAGTTGCTTGCCATCTGCTCCTGTGCTCAGATCAGCCTTCTACCTTCCTCCGGCCGTGGGGGATTACTGGAAATATGCATTGTGCGGCACTCGTGCTGTAACTGATTTCCCACATATTTGTGTTTTGCAATAAAATATGACAGCTGCTCCATCACCGCGCTGCTCTTTGTTCTTTTAATGAAAATAGCTCAATTTTACAAAACGTGCCCAGGAGATAAGTAGATGTCCGCAGTATTGCCAGTACTTGTGAATTTTATCAAGAGGCTTGTTGTTCGCTAAAGCTAACGTCTTAAGCGTAACCAGATGCATAAGGCTATACAACAAAGCCAAGCAAAATCAATCCCTCTCCCCAAAGACTCCGCATCAATATTAAACACCCCAAAGACTAAATGCTGCTGGACAAATAAAACCCAATCCTAACATGCACGCGTGCTCAAAACCTCATGAGATTTGAACCAGCGGCCTGAACTCTGCGGGCACAGCTGGTGGGTTTGGCACACAGGAGGAGAGCTGGGGATCTCTGATGGGCAAACTTCTGCCAACTCTCATTTGTACTGTCCTGTCCCGAAAAGCACACCTATCCCTGCCGCAGGGAGCTCGGCACAGCAAAGTGGGCAGATGCCCACGGCCACCTCCATGCCAGCTCTTTTCCCTGCGAGTTTCTCAGGCCCATCTCCCCGTCTTCTGTGGTTGCTTCCTACAGGCCTGTGAACCCCAAACGATTGCAAAGAGCAGGAAAATGGTGAATGTTTCAGGTGGAAGAAGAGGTTTCGAACCAGTCTCACCTACAGCGCCTGTTCAAGAACGGATGACACAGTTGGATTCATTTTCCCCTGGGTGTCCTTTCTGAGAGAAAATTAAGAGTGACATGGGAAAACAGTGGGGTGGGAAAGCAGGACAGCCAGGGGCATCTGCAGAAATAACGGAGTATGTGTAACAGAAGACAGGGTAGACGCAGTGAATATTGTTGCTCCTCCATGAGGCCATTAGACACACACTCCATGTGATGAACAGCTCTGGTTTTCTCACTTAAGGGATGACTTTGCAACTGAGAGAACTCTGACCCCAATTCAGCAGATACTTTAAGGATGAACTTGACCTTAACTGTGTGAACAGAGCCGCACCAAGGACAACGATGTGCTTTGCTGGATCAGGGCTGGGATGCTGAGCACCCCACCGGATTAAAGCCTAACCTCAAACACCATCAATTCTGGTGTCGGGAGTAACGTGACTCAAAGGAGGCCAAGAAAGCTGGACTGAAAAGGAAGTAAATCCTACTCCCCGCTGTACTTGGGAGATAAAAGAGCTCCTTCAAAAACGACGTAAACTCCTACACAACCGCAGAGAGCCAGGAGCCTTTGTAACAACACCCATTTACTTATAGCTCGATGAGCCGATTGACAAATTTGCCAAACAGGCGGCCTCAGCAGCGACTTATCTCAACAGCTTTTAGTTCCTCGTGGAAGACAAACACGTTATTTAGGCCAGGCTTCGGAGCAGCTGCCAAGAGCTTCCCAGAGAGCAGGAGGTAACTCTGGCAGGAGCCACGCCATGCTCCCGTGCTATCCCAGCATAGATTCCACTGCAGCTGTACCTGGAGTGCTTTCCCTTCCACAGGCCACTGAGGCACAGCTGCTGGTCACTGCACATCTCCGCACTGGGCCAGCTCTGCCCTCCTTATTTTTGGGCACAAATCACTGAAGAGTGAGAAGGAGAGAATTAACATGTCCTGAGAACTTAGAACAGTTTTTGTCCACTGCGACCTTTTTTCTACTGTTCTCATAGCCTTTATAATAATGATAAAACCAGAATAACCTTTATCTTCTCACTTTAGGTATACTTTTTATATTTTCTACATTTGTCTTTGCTAAGCCTGCATCAGACACAGCAGGGTTTCTATATTCCCTGTAAGATAACACAATAAAGTGCTGACATATAACACCCAGGCTCCAAAAATATAAAGAATTTCAATAATGTTGAACTATTAAGCAGATTCAACTACAACTATAACTCAACGCAAAAGAAAGAGAGAAGATTACGACAACACTATGTTTAAAAGACTTAAATAAAAACATATAAATACACACATTTGCCCAGTAAATTTAAAAGCCATCACTGCTCTGGGAACAGGAACAGCCACACCACATGTGGGAAGGGGGTCTGGATTACTGCTTATGCTTCTATTACATAAATCACACCTTTTTGCATCTTGATCTTTACGTGCATACAATCACATCAATCCCCGATGCAATTCCACTGCCTTTTAATGATGATACGCCGGTGATGAATCTGTGTCACCGCTGATGCTGCCTTAGAAAACTCAGGTTGTGAATGCCATTACCGTGCACTAAATTCTGACTCGACGGCTGCACTGTTGAGGAGTTCCCAACAGGGGACAGTATGGAAGCTCTCTCGCCCTGCGAGCAACACTGGAAGCTAAAAAAACCTAGGGAAACAAGTAAGGTGGTGGCGTGGGGAAAGAGAACGAAACAAGGTGTATCTTGATATGTGAGGAAGCCACGTCTCGGCACCGCTCGGACAGCCGGGTGACGCACACCCACGCCTGAGCACGTCTGCTCCGATCCATCTTCCCGTGACAGCTTCCCTGTTCCCTCAGCGCACACGCCAGGACTTGCACTTCCACACCCAGAAACCTCCAGGCAGCCGCGCAGGGTTCATAAGCCGGCAAAGGGACTTTCTGTTGCCTTCCCACCCTCAGATGTTCATCCCCCCATACCTGATGGCAGGGGGGCTGAACATCATCTCTTGTCCCATCCAGTCTGCTCTCCTGCCCCAGGATTGCCACTGCCCTCCTTAGCCTTGGACATGTCTTCCCTCTTCTACTTGAAGCGACGGGCAAGGCACCGAAGCTGCAGGAGGGAAGGATGCATTTCCAAGAAAAGCAGAGTCTACTGCAGATAAAACTATTTCTAGGAAGACGCCAACAGCTTCTCCCAGAAGACCCCAGGGCTCCCAGTGGCTCCCAAGCAACCACGCAGCAACTCTCCTGCTTGAGCGGGATCATTTCAAGCATGCCATAATGCTGGGAATCATCCCGTCTTAAACGCAAGTCCCTCAGGCCCACCAAACTCAGTCACCGCTTGGCCGAAGAAGAGTCTGGGATCCACCCCAAAGATTCAGGCAGTTTCTAGATAATCAGGTAAAACAGAGTGTGTTTGTACTCCCCTTTGTCAAAGGTGGCACAAACGTGTCCAGGGGAGAAGAAGATTAAGTTAGACAGCACCTTTCATATATTATAATGATTAATCAGCTATGAATTAATGACTTGAAATGCTGTCATTGCAGTTTTGCCTCTCGGAGATCCCCGTGACCTTTGAAGAGCTCTATGTACTAGTTAACTGGTTTTGTTCCTGTAGCGACAACTATTCGTGTTTCCAGTTAGTTCGCATTCCTGTCAAACCACACTTCTCTTGTCCCTAAATATTTTGGGAGTTACTCGTTAAGCTAACAAATCTCAAAAGCACCATAAAGCACGCAGAGCAAGTCAGTAACTGCACAGTGCTGGGCGCAAGGCAGGCTTCCAAAAAGACTCCTTTTGTTTGCGACCGCTGACGAGGAGAGACATGGGAGGTGAGCAGGACCACCGCAGGACCACCACAGACCTGCCAGCTCGCCCCTCCAGGCGGAGGCTTGCTCTCCTGCACTTCGCATCCCTTGCCAGAGGCCAGGCAGACAGGGCTACCCGAACCGCAGGCAAGTGGCACCCTTACAGCACCTTCCAGTACCTGAAGGGGCTACAAGGAAGCTGGGGAGGACTTTTTACAAGGGCCTGTAGTGACAGGACAAGGGGAAATGGGTTTAAATTGAAAGCGGGGAGGTTTAGATTGGATATCAGGAAGAAGTTCTTCATGGAGAGGGTGGTGAGGCACTGGCACAGGTTGCCCAGAGAAGCTGTGGATGGCCCATCCCTGGAAGTGTTCAAAGCCAAGCTGGATGAGGCTTTGAGCAACCTGGTCTAGTTGATTCTATGATGCCACATGCAGGCAGTGGGGCCGATGCTGAGCACTGCACCCAGGGCTTCCAAGAGCCCCAGCTGCTTGCTAGGGTGGAAAATCCCAAGTCCTGCACAGCTCCTTTACACTCTGACTTTCCAATT
>NW_010235455.1:21629-49308 GCF_000690775.1 Eurypyga helias
CCGCATTTCGGGCAGAAGGCAACAGCCGTGGACTATTTCAGTCAAATATACAAAATGCTTACCTACTGCCATGGCCAAGTTTGCTCCACTGGGATCAGTGCCCTACACGTACCATGCGTCACCCTTCTCCCATCACCCTCAATAAACTGTGCTCATGGTAACAAACGGCAGTCCGTAAGGACATCTGTCTTTCACAACAGTCACCTTGGAAAACCTCGAACCAAGGGAGACTCGGCACCCTCGACGCTGCTGGTGCTGCACCAGGCCCTCCGACCCCACAGACCAGGCCAGCACCCAGCCGCACATCACACACGGCTCCCATGCCCGGGAACTGGTGGAAGCAGGCACAGAGAGCAGGGACCTCGAGGGGGTTGGCTTTCCCACCTCCAGCAGGAGAAAAGGAAATAGATAACCGTCTTGAAAGCGACACAGTCACGGTAGACAAAGGGATGCACCATCAATTCAGAATGGTAAGACTCCCATTCACGTTTTAATGGCGGTACAATCGCAAGGCCAACACAGCATGAGAACGTGCAGAACGCCAGGCAGCTATAACTAATGACTGGTTTTCCTAGGTCATGATTTCTAGATGAAATAATGTTTTCTTTTAGGCAAAATTGCTCAGTCTTTAAAAAGAACAGGAAACCATGCTAAAACAAATTCCTACACCAAAATTGAGCGCTGACGTAAGGAGAACGATCAGAGGCAAGGCATGTTTCAAACACAAACCCCTCATTTATAACGGACAAAGCCAGTAACAAGTACACAGTCGTGCAAGGGTCTTCAAGTACAAACCCAAAACACCTTGAAAACTGCGTATTTTGTAGGCGATTCAGAGAAATCAACCATGTCAGCTGTCGGGTACAATTGCCACAAGAACGCATCTCGAATTAAGTGAGTGTCTCTCCACAGACACGTATCGAAATCAAGAGGGAGCGCAGAGAAACAACCATGGAAGAAATTTCCCAAGTCCCTGGCATGCTGTCGTTCCTCCCCAGGCCCAGAGCGAGCACGTACATTACAGAATTCAAGCCCGCCCCTGGTTTCCTGTTGAGAGATAACATTCAGCTACGGCAAACGTGCCCCGGCCAAGGCTCCGGCAACCTCAGTTCAACAACAGGGGAAAGCACCACAAATCCAGAGGGCATCGTCCTGTCGGCTGCCTACACGTACGCTGGCTCTTCCAGCCACTGGTGGCATTTCTTTTTTGACGAAGGTGAATCTGCACTCTGCCTTGCAGCTTTGTATTATTCATTACATAATTGCTATGTTTTATTAGAAATATGATCTATTATAACCTTGAATACGGTAACTTAAATGACATTGAAAATTAGATTATTCTGATTATTAGAGAAGTGAGAAAGGTACTAAACATTTGTAGGGCTGATAATCAATCAGTGTATCCATCTGAGTGCAATAAAAATCAATCAGGAGCTAGTGCGTTTAAATCTAATTTTTTAAGCATGACATTTTCTTCTGAGTTTCTTTTTTAAATGTCACCCTCTTCTACAACAGTGATTGATTCTATCCCCAGGGACAGTTTACTCCAACTGTTTTATTCATTGCACTGAGCTCTTATATCCAGTCTTTTCTAAATATCAAATTAACGACAACAATAATATTTTCATCAAAATGTGAAATTCAGAAATACACACTCATGGAATCAAAACAGCAAGAAGCACGATAGTACATTTAAACTGGTCCAAATACCAGGGACCTTTTAGCTAGCAAGCAGTGCATTTTATCACAGAAAATGGTAGAATTTTGTGCCACTCCACTTCTCTTTTTTTCCCCCCAACAGAAGAGGAGGCCCAGGATCTGCTTGTTTAAAACATAATTCATTTAGAAATGTTTCAGCAGTGAACAATGAATCACTAGCTATATTGAGTCCGTGAGTAATTACCTATGCCTCCAAAATAACCTTATTAGGCTATTGTAAGTATAGGGGAGACCTTTGATTCCTATAGCCTAAGGGTCTCTATTTTTCCATTCATGCACAGGGAATTTATATGGTTATATCCTATTATAACCGACGAAAGCAACACATCTCCCGTTTATGTATGAGGACAACTGTGGGGTTAATATATCAAGAACTGAGTTATAAGAACAGGTTTCATTAGATGAATGAACAATACAAATGGATGCTCCACAGCTTTATTTAACTGGCCTGAAACCTGATCTGTGGTTTCGAGGATTCCATCAGCCTGAAAATTTTATTTCTGACATGAAATTTGGCGTCTGCTATTGTCACATCCCTGAAATATTAGTAGGTGGAATGAGCAAAAAAGGAGTTTCTAGTCCCTTGAAGAAAAAACAACACTAACTGACCTCAGATGTAGGACGAAAACTGGAAGGCCAATGCAAGAACAAGAGGCTGAGAAAAATCCCCCTTGAAGACAGCTGAAAGGTATGGCTTTGGTATTCTTTTTTAAAATTTATTTTTAATATTATTTTTATTATTTAACTTTACTGTCATTTACAAATTCCCCCCCCCCCTCTTTTTTATTTTAAGACGTCCAGAAGCAAACCCAGCAGCTGTCAGACTTGGGATATCTAGAACTGCCAATCCAAGACCTGAAACAGCTGCTGACTGAAAAAAAAGGGGGTTCTAAAGGCAGATTTGGCTTGAATGTTGCAGATGGCTCCATAAAGTGCTTCAGCGGGGAAAAAAAAAAAAAAAGAGAACAACCGAAACAAACCCAAGAGCCCATAAACTGTTTCCAGGTCTATGAATATACTGCTAACGCCCACCTTTACATTGACTATAGTATGTCAGGGCTGACTGTAGTTCTGTAGAACGTGCCAAACACAGTAACAACGAATAAAACAAAGAATAAAAATCAGGACTCCAGAAATAGAAATTAAAATGATCCCCCCTAAAACAGGTCCTAAGAACAAATAAGAAATTGAAGTTGCAAAACCAGAAAGACAGCAAACAAGCGGAACAAACCTAGAAGAAAATGTGGTTTGCAGCATGCGGGTGCAGGCAGGCGAGGAGAGACGACAGCAAGAGGAGCAGCTGAGTCGGAGCTAGGATGTACCGAGCACAGAATCTGCACTGGGGGCTGAACTGAAAGCAGAGTCCTTGGTCTCCCCTGGTAAGGGAGTACCTACGTACTGCAACCAGCGTAGGCGGAGAGATGTGATTACACATTTAATGATAAACTGTTTTAAATAGCATTTGCCCAGTGATTTCCATTTTCAAAGCGCTTTAATATCATCAACTAATTGCCAACGTGAAATAGGATAATCTCCACACTCTTAGAAGATGACGCTTAAAGAGCTCCTGGAGGTTGTTAGCATTAACAATTGCAGGCAGAATAAATCACCAATATTGCCCATGAAGGCCCACCAACATATCTGCGATGGAAATAGCCTAGCCATAACCGTTGACTACACTGAAATTCGCTCGCTGGAGTTTCCACCTGTAATTCACACAGCCATCACTTCAAGTTACTTAATATAGCCAGAAACCCCCATCTGCGAGATGGAGCGTCTCCACAGGCAGGTCCCACAATGTCCCCGTGCATCTTGTGCTGCTGCAGAATTAATCTACACAGCTGTCATTCCCTCCTCAGTCATGCCCTGCCCCAAGTCTCTTTCCATATTCTGCGTGAAATCAGTCACTTCCCTACCCTCAGCGTAAAAAACGCAGTTTTAATTAAGATCTCCCACGCCACCTGCACCAGGCTTTGCAGAGTCATAGCATCACCAGTGTACATGGCCAGTCGCCCTTCTTCCTGCTCAGTGGAGAAATGGGAAGGAGAATCACTCCATCCTGGGAGGTTTCCCAAACTCGCAGGGCTTCTGCAGGTAGCCCACTGCCCAGTGCCAACCTATGGCAGAATCCCCATAAAATTAAAACCCTCAGGGAAATGAAGTATTGTGCTTACTGTCTACGGTTTCGACTGCCAAAACCCCAGTGGATTTACTAGTAAGTCCTGTGGCAATCTTGATAAAATTCTGCGTACAGCTGGTTAAACTGAAATACTCCGGGGAACAGGAGGACGGCTTTTCTGGAATTGCAGTGTCCTAACACATTAGCTAAAAATATACAAGACCACAAACACAATGCGATTTTTCTTTCTCTTCCTTACAGCTGAAGTGACTAAGAGCATACACAGCAGCTGAAAAACAATTCTAAACAGTCAGCCTGAAATTAAGTTTCTATTAAGCTATAGTGCATTTGTTTTTCCACAGGCAGGGTGAAGAAAAATCCCCAAATTTCAAACTCTGAACTTTCCGTCAGGAGTCACTAACAGACCATTAAATCTGTCTCATCTGATTTCAGCTGTTCAAGTGCCCTTTCGAGCTACCTTCTTCTCAAAGCAACTGCCCTTTTGAGCTACAATCTTGAAGCCTGGTACACTAACTAACTCTTTATGGATAACCGATTACAGGCAAAATAGCCCAAACCTGACCTTTCTCTTCAGGGTCACCAAAAGGTAAATCAGTCTACTCATCTACAGATATTACATTAATTTCTCTTTGGAGACAGCCATGGTGGCACGATGTCTCACAACCGGGAGAAGCTGGGGTTATCCAAACTCATCAATTCAATTCGCTGGGCATTATCGTGGACCGCTGATGGCCAGGGAGGCACGCAGGTGTAAACCAAGACCAGGCCCTGCGCTGTATTCCTGCCCGCCGCCGGCCTGACCGTAGCACTTGGTACACTCCACCTGCTGCAGCTATTTCACTTCTCATCCTAACGTGCACAGAGGAGAACATGACTTGCTTTTCACTTAACTGGAAAGCCACCTACCGTGACAAATTGCAGCCTCTTTCCTGACACCACCATTAAGAGACTCCAACAAAACAACTTTCAGTAATAAGCTCATTCATTCAGTGCAATGAACGCGTGTCAGCTATGGGACAAATCTAGGCTTTCTGGTTAAGTATGATAAAATAGACTTTACAGGACAGCAAATGGAAAGGCTACAACTCTGCCAGGGGAGGAAGAAAGGAGGTGAGCTGGAAGGCCCCATCCCCCTGCTCTCGCGCGGCCGCTCAGCTCCCAGAGCAATGGCTCCCTGGAAGCAAGGGCAGGAGTTTAGGAGCAACACCAAGACAGTGCACCACCTGCATTTCTCCCTTTTATTAAGGCTGGTTTCATGCAGCGAATGCAGTTTGGCTTTCCCCAAATAGGGTTCAGTCCTACGTTATTTACCAGAATTAAAAACAACAGCCCCAACTTCTCATCACTGCTGGTTTTGTCTCGCCGTGGTGCTACTCCACCGATCGCAGCTGAGTCCTATTAGTGTAAAACTACAGTAGCATAGTAGGAGATCAGGTCTAATATCTGCATCTGCAGATAGGTAACACCGCGTTCGTACCTAAGTTTCATTTCTTTGTTTTGCCCCCAAGGCTAAATTTCACATTTGCACCTCCTGGTGCCTTGTGCCATTGTGTAAAGGTGCATCTAGAGCGAGAGCTGCCAACTGACAGCACATCTGAAGAGGCTCGCGTGCACAGCGCACTTCTTCAAGCACAAAGAACACATTGCCTCCCGCAACCGTAAACTGAGCTCATGAAGGCGGAGGAACAGTTGTTCCCAGCGCGTTTTGAGAAGGGGAGCCGTACTCTTGAATCGCAGCGTTAGCCTGCATTACAGCCACGGCAGCTTGCAGCCCTGGCCTCCCGCTAGGCCAGCGATCATAAAAGCAAAGAAATAGCTCCGCTACTATTTACCTATTCCTCAGAAGCTAACGTGGAAAATGCGCCATTATGAACTTACACAAGTTCTTTCCTAAGGAAAAAGGTTTGTTAATACTCCTACTACTAAAAAAAATACATAAATTAAGATCAGGAGGTAATTTCCAGCTCTTGCCATGCCAGTGCTGGATCCTGGAGCAGTGGGCAGGGGGGAACACGGAGCATGTGGCTCCACAGCCATGCTCAACCTCCCTGCTGGCTGAAGCCACTCCACCAGGAAACACAGCCTGGGAGCAAAAGGAGGGAAGACCTGTAGGACTTAATCGGGTGGACTTCCAAGCACTGGAAGATCAGCTGACAAATATTCCGGTTAAGCCTGGCCCTAATGCCCAACGCAACTGGTGGGCATGCGTCTGCACATGCCGGTGGGCTCGGTCTGCAGCTGGGTCTGGTTTATCTAATTAATAGTGCCTGTCATTAACATTGTTTTGCCGCTACAATACTGAAAGAACGGTTTATCAAATGGTAACATAACATGCCGTAACAGTCCCATTGCATCTGACTGCTCTTAACATCTTGTTTGTTTTCTCTCCCTTCCCAAAGCTGAGCAATCGGAACAAACAGTCTGCAAATTTCATGTTGGGGTGGGGTACTTTTTTTAAGATTACACTGTGCTTTTTTTCACCAACTGTAACCTAAGCGGGGGGGAAGGAATGAGGTGAGGGGACTTCTTTTTCTTTCCATCCACAGGATTACAGGAGGGCCAAGCCAAGCCAAGCCAGCCAGCAGCCCCCAGGCTGGCAACGTCACCAGATTCCCAGAAAAGCACTGCTGAAGCTGGCAGCTGACACAGGTAAACTAGTTTATTCACTTTCAGCTTTAGCATCTCACTGCCCACCCCGAAATGCTACGCTGGCAAGCTGAGGCACTTGAAATGCCCCTGCCTCCCAGGTTTTTTTGGGCAGGATGGCCCTTTCCTACCATGCACGGCGTGACTCGGTGCCGAGCCCCAAGGGGGTGTAACCTGCAGCAGTGGAAGCCCAGATCGCACCCCGGAACTCTGTGTCCGGGATAGCAGCAGGCTTTAACACAACTCTTCAAAGCAAAAAGCACCTGGGAGACAAAGGCTGTTGCTTGTGTGTTTAATAAACACTGCTCCATCCATAATTCACACGCAGAAATACTGCTTTTCATCTATTAACGCAGGCTCTCCGGACATCTGTACTCCTGCTTTATGCAGCGGCAGAAGCATCGTGGCATTACGGGGTCGAATTCCCTTAACACACCTGCAGCAACCTCAGCTGTTTCAGCACTCATGTTAGGACATGAATCACTCCACAAGCCTGAGCCTAATTATCAGACTGTCTATTTTGATATATTTTATCTTTTATGCACAATGCCAAAGAAGTTCTTTAAAATATGTTCCAACTGATTTAAAAAAAAAAAAATTGCTTTCTTGTCTGAGACTTAAATTCTGAAATAGCAGGAGTAAGTTGACCAAATTATTTAAAAGAAGGCATGCTAGTAACTACAGGGCTGGCTTAAAGAGCTTAATTCTGCCAGACAGAGTCAAGCAGTATCAAATCCTGATTTGTCTGTAAGATCTTTTAAACATCCCCAGTAAAGCCAGCACATAACCTTTCTACGTTAAGCACTTTCACAATACACCAGACCAGCCTGATGTAGAGATCATATAAGGAGCAAAGCAGACAGACACTTGTTTCCAGGAAACAGCAAGATACTAAAAAAAGCAGCCCTTTTATTGTTGATTTGAAATCAAAGTGATTACTGAGGCTTCTGCAACTTCCAGCGCAAGACTTAGTGCACACAAGGGAGTTCATTTTGAGAAGGCAAGCAGGCAGCAGGTCACCACAGAGTTAACTCAATAAAATAATAATTTCTACTTGGATAAACTGACCTAGTTTTCCCAGACTTCTCTGTGAAAACAAAGGATGCAACTCGGACGCGAGATGACGTCGGAGAGGGAAGCCAAGGGCTGGGCAAGGAGTCTGAATTCGACACACAGCTGGCCCTTAACCAAATGAGGGTGGTGGTCCCCAGTTGACATTAAAAATGACTACCCAGTATAGGGCTAACTGGCATTATTAGTGGTTTCTAGTCCCATCTTATCTCGCTGATGCCGATGACAAAGCTTTCACGTCCTTCCACAGTGTGGGACTGGGCCTGGAACTCACCATACACAGGTTCGGTACCTCCTTCCAGCTAGGATGATCTTCTCCAAGACCCGTGGCAAGCGCCTGATGCAAGAGGCACTTACAAGAGGCTTTTGATGTGGTCCTCAGGACACTGTTCCTGGGCTACAACCCCCTTGGGAAGCACTGGCTGAAAACTCAGATTTCCAAAAGCAGAGCTTTATTCAGTTTCTGAAACGGCCAATGGACACCCCCTTCCCCAGGCCTCGTGGCAGGCACAGCACAGCCAAGTCAGCCAGGGCCCAGGACACACAGCACGCAGGGCAGGAACCAACAAGGATCCTTCCTGGCCTCCCTCGTAACTCATCCTGAGATTTTGCAAATCTGAACACAACACAATGCCAATAACTCTGCACTTCGGGATTCAGCCCAGTGTTATTTTTCAGCGAAACTCTGTTGTGCTGGAACACCTCCAACCAGCTCAAGTTAAACAATTTGCCCAGAGAATATGTTCAATGAAGGGGAAACATAAAAGTATGCACAGAAAGAGGCCTGTCTCCCCCTCTTTTCTAATCCATCACATAGCATTAGAGATTAAATACTCATTAAAAATCTATATAATAAGCTGTTAAGACAGGATATCTAGTGATTCCTCTTAATTGCCTTATTCTTCCCACATCCCAGTTTCTAAGGAACATTTTTAAATGTTCCTCCTCCATTATTGCAAGGCCCATTAACCACAAGGTTTTCTCCCCTCCTCGTCACCCCAGCCAAGAAAGAAGACCCCAAAAATCATGGGGCTTAATACTGCATACCCCATGGGAGGCAGCTGACGTGTCTGTATGGTTTTTATGTAAGTTCACTCCTTGCCATGCTTGCATTCTGGTAGGAAAAATGTTCCTAATAAACATGTGAAATAGCTGTAACTGACTTAGAAAACAACAGGAAACGTTGCCAAGAAAAGGCTTTCACTCTCTCTTTAGGACAAGCAGGATTTAAACCTTTGCAGAATTAAAGGAATAAAATATTTCTGCTTATTATCTTCTCTCCCTGTGCACTTTCCGCATTGTCATGCAGGGTTGAACATAATGGGATTTCCTTTTCTAAATAACAACAATCCTCTTGCTTTTATTTATTCTCTTTTTTATTATCTGCACTCCTTTTCAATTTAAAATTATTTCCTGGATGTTCTGATTTAGTAGCAGCGTTCATCTGAAGAGGCATCCAAAGAGAAACAAAAGGTATCTATTGAGGTTCTCTTCCAAATTATAGAAAGGGGCAAATTGAGCATCCTTCTTGTAGGAAAATGCTGTCAAAAGGCTCTTATGAACTCACATCTCTGCGTATCACCTGTTACAGGGATCTGGATCATATGGGTTTGATTCCTGAGCTCCTCAACAAGACACCCAGATGGCGTGGCAATGTACAACGTGCACTACGAGCCCAAACACACGCTGAGCTCTGGACCTCCACACCGATCTTCCTGAGACAACTAATGTGAAACACAAGAGCCCCACCTTGCTCCCTGACCAAGAGAGGCAGACCACTATTGTCAGAAAGCAAACCAAGCTTCACTAAATCTAATGTTCCATCTTCCAGTATCAACGACTCCTCTGTATCAGAAAAAAACCACTTGGATTAAATTTCAGAAGTGACACTTTTTTGAGTGGCTCTTCCCTGCTGTCTCTCCACTAGAATCAAACCAAACTGTGCCATGGTCACCCAGGGGAAGTGTTATAGCAAGAAAAACAGGGGGAAGACAGTCCTTGTATGGAAGGAGCAGCTCACACAGTGCAGTTAGGGATGCTGAACACACAGGGTGCAGCAGCTCATCACAAAGACATTCATTCATTTACTGCTTCCACTACAGCCTCTAGGTTACAAAATGGCTAAAACCGGTGCAATGACAATTTCAGCTGTTTTGAGATATAGAAAAAAACCTCATGCAGTAGCCAAAATAAACAATCGATTTTTAAAACAATAAAAAATAAATTTCAATCTTTACTCTGCCACTGGGACATCCTCTAAAAGTACACAACATACAAAGCACGTAAAAGTACTATGCTTTGTAACAGCACACGCAACTTGTGGGTTCTTTTAAATGTAATACTACTCCCCATAAACTCCTGCAATTCCTGGTAATTTCCATTTTTCCACCTTCTTAAACTGTGTTACCATTTCCGTAATGCAAACAGTAGCCAGCAAGTTAGGAGTTAAAAAATAAAAACAAAGAGACCCCAAGTCTTTTTTCAGGACAGATGGGAAGAAGCAAAGGATTTGCAGCAGAACCCATTGCACCAGGGCTGACTGACAGCGGGAAACCTGCTAATGATGGGAATAGGAGGAGACGGAGTAGGTGAAAACAGTGTCCCTGGATGGGAAGCCAACTATCTGCTGGTGCCCAGGGAGTAAAGTGCCTCTCTCTGCCGTAGAGGGAGAGCACCTGGCACCCCCGCACCTTCTGACAAATTGCACGGCTGCCCGCTGCTACAGGAGAGCGTGGTGATGCCGGCAGTATTTCTAAAAAGCTCTCCCTTACCTTTCAGTGTCATTCGATTCAGCATTTCTGTTTGTGACGTTTTAATCCACCCTCACTTCTAAGTTTTCCTATTTAATTCAATGCTTCCTTTTCAGGCTCTCAAGTTTTCTGGTTAAGAGTTTCCCAGGTTTAAATACACCAAGTTCTGACTCCCAGAAAACACTGATGGTGGAGCATCAACCTACTTAACATGGGGAAAAAACCACTCTCAAATGCAAGATGGTAATCCCTCTTCCCACATGTTTAAAGATGAAAAATGTTTAAAAATATAATGTGTTGAAAACGATACAAATGTAATACGCTTTGTTAGTCTGTCATTTTAAATGGTTTGTAAAGTCCTCCCTCAGAGGACGGGATTTAAATCATTCATTAACCTGAAGCCGATCGCTTTGTCCTGGAAAGGGGGAAGAACATGGATTTCTCAGATGTAACCCAATTTCCTAACAGAAACAAAAACAACCTGATGAAATTCTGTTACCAAATTCATCTCGTACCCCAAGCAGAAGCGTAAATGAATTAATTACAAAACGAGCTCTGTCAGCAAAACCTAACTTTATGGGGAGTTTTTAAATTAACACTTCACTTGCTTAAAAGTTTAAAAAAGAAAGAAAAAGAAAGAAAGAAAGAAAAGTAGGTCAACATGTTTCCCCAGCATGTCTTTCTGACTCCATTAAAACTGTCTGTCAGATGACTAACCATGCCTGTAATCCAACTAAAAGCATGTTTGCTTTCGGTTGCACTTTTTGCCAGGGGAAAGGGAGAATTCCACTTAGCTTTAACTCTGAAATTCAAGTAAATTTCTCCAAAAGTCAGGTGATTTCCTCACATTTAAGTACTGAATCAGTTTCTATCACCAATAAGCAACTGGTTATGGATGCACAGCACTGAGAAATGACCCAGCAGCTGATTAAATGCTTACCAGCTGCAGGCACTGCCTGTAGGGCTTTAAACTACAACTTGTTAAAAGTCGGTTTCAGAGCTGGCATCTGACTGACAGACTTTTCCCAAGACCTACATTTAAAAATTTAAGAGCTTTCAGAAACATGCAACCATGCAACCAACTACTGGAATAAGGTGAGATGGGGCAAAACTGTTTCTGTTCACTTTGGGTCAAAGGAAACCAAAAATCCTAATGCCCTATGATCTGCCTTTTTCCTTTCATTAGCATTAACAGCAGAGTGTTCTTTAAGTAGGACAGAAAGGGTGTTACTTCTACTGCCTGTATTCTAAGTTGAAAAAATCCCGTACACTTTCCATGCAAGCACTGAAGAACTAGAGATTAACTGTTCCAATGTATTTTAAATTGAGCATGCGATACCAAGTCAAACTAAAAACAAATCGAGGCTATTTTTAGAGTCCTAGGGCCAGCATCCCAGCAGGAGGAGCTGCAACGTGTCAGCCGGCTTATCGCAGGCAGGGCAATGGAAAACTCCCTCTGCTCTAACAACTCACACAGGGCGGATGAAAGCAAGCCATGAGAGCCTGACAGCAGCAGAGGGAAATCCACGGTCTCATCTACTTATGTAGAGATCTTCCTAAAACGTCGTTGAGAGCTTACTGGTTTCCCAGCACCTTCTTTCTATCTTCCGCACCATCGGTGCAGAGTTGCTCTCCGCAGAGAGGCCAGCGTGGCCTTTGCTCCTCTGCCCTCTGCAGAGGCACCCATCCTACCCGTCTCCAGCAAAGCGAGCACCAGGAGAACGACGACCGAAGTTTGCAGATACAAACCATCAGGAAGATGTACGCATCCTCACGTGTTCCTTCTAAGGGGAAGGACTAAACACGCCTCTCCTCTGATACCGAGTCATTCAGGCATCTTTGGGTTGCTGCAGTTCAGACTTCCCAGAACTCTTGGGAACAATTTACTGCATTTCTCATGAACCTTGGCTACTGCAGATAACATTTTCAGGTTGGCCTGACAACCAAATAAGCCATGTTTAGCTTCAAGACTCAGGACACTGGCAATTTGCTCGTTCCCAGACTGATATTTCTCTCATGGACATTTTTCCATCCTTCAGATTTCAACATCCCAAAATAACAGAAAGCTTTCAAAGGGAGAAGAAAGCAGACAAGCCACAAGGTGCCAGTATAGGAAACACAACCTGCATGGCACAATGGCAATTAGGAGAAAGAGATGCATCAAAGATGCGCCGTGCTCCCGAACAAGAAAATGATCCGAGTGAGGAATATGAAGCAGTGAGCTGAGTGCATAAAGGAAGAATGGAAGCTCTGAAACAAAGCTTTTGAGGTCATGGGATTGGGGTCTCAGCAGTTATGTCTGCATGACCAAGCAAGCGTGGCCTAAGCCCCGTGCTTTGGAGCGCATGGGCCGGGGAGGGATAGGCTGTCTCCGGATTTCCCATCTGCTATTAACAGCAGCATTGCCCAGCGCAGCACAAGGCAGAGAGGATAACCCAGGGTTTTACCTGCCATGGAAGCAGTTGGGACACTAAACTCAGGAAGAGGCAAAAGCTACCTGCAATGGCAACACGAATGCATAGAGCCAGTGTCTTTACATGTGTGATCCAAAATAACGCTACAACTCCCCCACGCACACCCCAAAACCAAAGCAGGGGGGAAGAAATAACAGAAAAAGGCCACAGAAACAATCAGACCCATGTTAAGAAGCAGCTTTGTAAGACATCTGCCCAAAATGCCTTTCACTGGGAAACTGAAGAAAGCAAAGCACGTGATGACCCTTTAAACACCTCTAGGGTGTGAAATGAAAAAATGGGAAGTTCCGCCTGCGCCAGTGCCACTAACTGTCCTCACAGAAGAGCAGGACCTCTGGAGGAGGTGGCACGTGGCTGAACCCCATGGAAACCTGAGCTGCTGGCATCGACAGACAGGCACTAGCCACTCCACGGGCTGTGATGAAACGTGCTCCCTTAACAGAAGAAAGGGTTCAAATCAAGGCCGAGGACTCTGCTAGAGCCACTGAACACGTACTCCTTGGGAGTGTGCTGCAGGTGTACGCAGAAATTAGACTGTGGGTGCATTACACTTTACACTGGCTCCAGTTATCTCTGATTTCACCTGTAATGGAAGAAAAGTTACTTGTACAAGGCCTCTGCCATTCAGCTGAATTTCTGCCACAGGACGAGATCAAGAGGCGTTCAGAAAGTCCACTAATACCTAATTGACACCTTTTCCTCTCTTGAAGCACATCTCTTTGAGAGCACAGTCAGGTACTGCAGTACAAATGATTAGCATAACAACTTCAGAAGTGTCACAACTTTAATAAAACACCTTGTTAAGCGAAAACGTAAGAAAGGCACACATTTACAGTCGCGGAGGACTGGGATTGATGGAGGCAGACAAAGGCTGCAGGGAGCACACGAGCCCTGGTAACTTCTGCCAGGATCTGTGTTGTCATAGAGACAGCGGAGAGCGATGAAAAGTTCACCACGGTAGCTATACCTTAGTGAATAAGTCTTAATGTAACTTCCAGCTGAGGACATGTAATCAATCTCTGTATGAGCTTATTGAAGGAATTCCCTTTATGCTTACTCAGTCCTCAAGAGCCTCAAATGAGGGAAAAGGTTTTAAAATATATGTATTTTACTACTTATAAAGACAAGCCAAGGCATAGTGCTTCTTTTGGATTAAGGTGGGGTGGAGAGATAACTGGGGTTTTTTTGAATAAGAAATTACATAAAACATGAAAAACTTGATAAAGACATTAAAAAAATAAAGGATGGAAAAGGTAATTCTAGGGCAGCCCGGCAAGATTGGCCACATTCAATAGTGTCTCCCCCTTCCCTCAGAGGTGGCTGCAGCCCTGGCATCTTACTGCCGTTCTTCTTCGATGGGGTTCAATCACCTTGTTCCCTCTCATGCTGCAAAACACAGGCGTTTCTTTGCTCTCCCTTCCCTCTCTGTGCCCTTCTCCTGGCATCTCCCTCCCCAGTGGCATTTGACCCCTGGTTTATCTTCCTGCAGGGCAGCAGCACCCCTTGCCCCTCGCCCTGGGCTCAGTCCCACCACTTGGGAGGTACGGGACGCTGGAGCCAAGAACAAGCAGCACAGAAACAGTGCCAGGGGTTGTTTATTGGCCAGGGTCTTCCATCCTTAGCTTACACAATTATGGGTTTTCTACACAAGAAATGGGAGGGAAAAAAACCCCTTGCAGCACTGGCATGTTATGGTTTAAAGTTACAGCTATTTGCGTAATGTCTTCAAGGCAATGAACAGAAGTGAAAGAGAACCTTGGGACGTTACCCACACTTTTCCCTAACATTTGAGGGTATAAAGATCAGACTAATTACCAAACAGTCTTGAGTCGAGCAGGGTTCACTAATCACGCTCTGCTTGAGGAATTAGGAGAGAATTCATTTAGCCACATCATGAAAGGTGCCAATAAATTGTTCAGCTGGAGAGTTAACATAATAAAAAAAAAAAATCATTTTTTATGTTATTTTCTTTAGCAGTTTATTAATTGCTGCCTGAAATACTTTTCTGAAACACAACGAGCTGCAAATGAATTCATGGGCTATTAATCTGCTGTACATGGCACTGGAGGGAAAGCTCATTAGGTGAGTTGATGCAATTACTGCTATTACATAACCATCTTCACAGAACATAGAGTAAATTATGAATAATAACATTCAATCTAAGTTGCTCCTTTAAACATTAAAGCTGGCAAGTGAAAGCTATGCAAAATCAGGGGGAAAGGCTAAAATACAAAAGAGGCAGACCGCAAAAGACGAAAAGAAAAGCAGATCTGCTTCTCTGAAGACACCAAACCGATGTGAAAAGCAAGAGATGTTTGTTTAACCATGGGAAACAATGGGCAACAAGTAGACCTCAGTTCTCTACAAGAGAATTTTAATTGTATATAAATCCTTTTCAGCCACCCAGCATAACAAAGTGTGCATTATCTCTGGCAGAGGACAGACTGACACTAGAATACGGTGGGTTTTGTAGCAGGAAGACCCTTCGTGTTGGCTTTGCTCTCATCTTAAAAATTCTTCCCATCAGCAGTACTGAGCATTTGGCATTAACTTTTGTAAGTTCCCAATTTCTCAGCACGAAAAAATAAATACAGGCATTCCTATCTGAGCAGCAACTGAAAAAAACCTTCCCAACCCAACCTTAATGAACAAAATGAAAAATCTGTGATTCATATGGCTTGCTCACTGTTTCCCCACTATCTGTATACTCAAGTTTTTAACTTGATCGGTATTTTCACAATTTACATTTTTCATCTTCAGAGCACTTACAACACAAGTCCCTGTAACAAGGCTCATTCTCGCCTCTCAAGATAGGAAAACTAGTCTAATCAGCTTGTAGTGTTTAGAGAGAGTAATTAGTCCCAGGACAGAATTCAGGGTTTTGTGATTTTTCAGTCTGATATTTAGTTCGTGCCTCTGGAGAAACCAAGGCGAGTCAGCACGTGAGGCCACCTGGCTGGAATTTTTGAAAAAGCCCCCAGCCACTGTGTGGTATTTAGGCATCTAGTTACAAATCTAGCCTGTAGCAAAGCAGAAGCTATTCCTAAATCCAATGCTTTCTGCTGGTTAAAAGGAATAAAGATACACTTTAGTTCTGAGTCAGTCTCTAAACAAAGATTTTCATGCATTCTTATTAATTCACTTTAAAATTACATCAGTGGAATCTGCATGAACTTCTCAAAGGCAACTCCGCAGACTAGCCCACTGGAGGGGGAATCGCGCTTCACTAAGGAGTCTCAGAGCAAATGAAACAGAAATAGAACATAAAAAATACAAACATGACAGTTCTTCAAGTTGATGCTTCCTGGTTGTCAATTTAAACCAGAATTAAAATAAGCAAATCAATTAATTCTATTGTTCAGTGGCAGAATGTAATCATCTGTTCCGAGAAGCATGAACATTTAAACACCGTAAGACTTCGAAGTCTGTGACAAAGAGTAACAGACATTGCTGTGCGAGTTTAAAAAAACCCAGAAATACAGAGCACAAAAACTGGATTCTCTCTACTTCATGGTAATTCCCCTGCGTTCCCTCCCTCCAGGGAGGTTAATTGTAAGCAGATTTACAAATCTGAACATTGCTTCAGTCACTGAAGCAATCGGGAACAGTAATTCCGTGCCTTTGTTAAAGACTTTGCCGTAACACCTTTATAATTTTGCTCTATCAGAGCTCACTGCAGATGAGGTTTATGCCAGTACGGAAGGCTTCTCTGCATCACAACCTGGTACGTGGGCTGGGTGCGTGTCCGAGGGGGACCCCGAGGATTATCAAGCCCAGGGACAGTCCTTGCTGCCCGCAAGTTATATAGAAGGGGATGGAGGTGGAAGAGGGGCCGGGCTGGGCTGAGCTGAGCAGTTATGGTAGAAGGCAGCTCCGTTTTCCTCCCCCTTGTACCCTGCAATAAATCCAGTTTAGGTTGTCTTTAAGGGCAGGCTTCACCTTACAAAACGTATGTTCCAGCATCCTGCTTGAAAGAGCCCATTATTGCTGGAGAGTTTAGCCCAGCTTCCCGCGTGCTCCCTTAATTGCGGGAGGCAGCGCCGAACGCGTGACCCCTCGCCAGCTCCTGAGGACCGGGGTCCGTGCTTCCAGGCAACAGTGTGCTTCTCGCTGACACCTGGGGTCAGCCCAGGGATGGTGCTTCAACATCAGCCTAGAGATCACGTAATGGAAGGGCAAAGGTTAGTTTCCTAAGGCTCTCCATCACATAACGAGCCACTGTCAGCCTCAGCAGCCTTCTCCTGTCGGCAGCAGCCAACAAAAATAATCTTGTGTGATCACCATTCGACTCTACATGTTAATTAAAAACAATTAGCAGGCTGGGAGGGTAAGAAGGATATAAATGGAGTGGGGATCGAGGTCTCCGCTGCACCTACGCACCCTTGAGCACCCAGGCTGAACTGGCATGGGACAGCCAGAGAGCACAGCCACAGCCCGGTGCCTGCTGGTGGAGGGGGCTGGCTCCCGGCTGTTACACGGTGAGGGACACAAGCTCAGCAGTTTCTGAAGGAGAGGGATCAGATGGAAGACAGCAGGGCTTTATTTCAAGCTGTGTTTTGCCCTGCTGTAGGATGATAAGGCAGCCATCACTATGTTGTTACCCCTCACACCCTTTGTCTCGTCTGTTTGGAGCACAAACTTTTTGCAACAAGGACTGCGCAATGAAAGACAGTTCCGACACTAGTGGGATCCAGTTTCGGTGGGTCTTGCAGGTATTATCACAAGGCAAACAGCTCCACTCCTGCCCTGGAGCCTTTCTTCTTGTTGACCTCTCTTGATCAGATCTGGGCAGTAACACAGGGTGGAAGATAACTTTTTTCCCCTACAAAGAAATGCAAATGTGGTGCATTCCTTCATCATCTCACTTCATTCTCGAAAACAAGATAAGAGCATACAAGAAATGCTCAGGACCTCTTCTCTTCCAAAACACTCTACCTCCATTCTTAAAACCTTACTTATCAGGCTGGCTAGGCAGCCAGTTCTCATCTCATCTCTGACGTCTGTGTGTAGCTCATTAAGCTCAAAGGGAGTCGCATATGCAAGTACTTTTGCATGCCCTTCAAAAGGCAGAACAAATAAACACCGGACCGTAGTGTTTACACACATTCTGTATACTGAAATGCTGCATTTACTGCTCCTTAGCTCCGGGGAACAGACCGTGGGGCTCCTATTCCCACCACCATTACCTGCCCCATTTGGGACTGGTTTGAGCCTTGTAGGCTTGTTTCCCTGTGAGATTTCTCTGATCCTTTTTTCTGCCCTTTGTTCAAGGCTTTCCCAAGGTAACAGAACTGTAAGAAGACAGAAAACCAAAATGTAAGGTACTGGGGCAAAAGAAAAACCTCTATCTGGTAAGAGAAAGCCCCCTGACAAATGTTACACAAGCTTCTAAAGAAACGGAGTAGAAACCCAGAGACATGTATGAAGGAGGGTCAGAGAAGAAAATAGTTTTTCAAATCTCTGAAGAGATGAAAAGCTCCTGTTTATGAAGGGATAACACGGAATAACTTCAGACTTAGTTCTTAAACCCAGAAGACAAGACACACTGCATTCAAACTGATGACATTTAAAATAATTTCCCTATTCCTTTGCAAATGCCTTCTACAGAAATGCAGCCCGAGGACATCCCTGGCTTCTCCCTGGTATCCTCTGTTCCCCCTCCAACCTGCTATCCCCCTTTGCTGCCTGTAGTGGTTTGAGATAAAGGCAACTGCCAAAGGGTAATTTCACTCAGTTCACCCAAGGAAACAGGCAGAACAGAACCTTAATTCTTGGTGGCAAAGCGCCAGCTACCCTATGGGAGAAAACAATCCATCACCTAAAAGGCAGTAAGTCTTTATACCTTACCCGAAGGAACTTCAGTGAACAAGTTAGAAATAGTGCTGATATTTCCAAAACCTACTCTGATGTGACGTTACCGCATTTAATAAGATTACAACTTCACGTCAGCAACAAAATCCTTAAGAATTCAAGACCAACAAGCCCTCAGGTGAGAGAAGTGTTTTTTCTTCTCTTCCAAACTGCATCATACTCTTTTCATCAAGGAAAAAAAGCTTCCTGTGCACAGATATATAAGAAGCCAAATACCTATCAATAAAATCCTTCTCATTCAATCTTACACCTTTGTGCATCTTTGCATTCAGCGTGCCTTCTCCTTTACTCCCATCCTGGGCTCCACTCCAGTAAATCTATACGTAAGTATAGAAAAGTGCACTTCAGGCACATGAGAAAACTAAAAGACCCAACAAGGGCAGTGAAATCATCGCAAATCCTAAGACCTCCTCCCCAGTCACTTGAAACTTGATGTTGGCCCTTTTCAGTAACGACAATTCCAAATTTTCATGAAAAGGAGCTGGAAATACAGCAAAATGGCCCTAAAGATGTAACGGGTTCTCCCTCTGCTCCTCAATACTCTGCCTCGGAGAGAAGGAGTGGGTGGGAGAGAGAAATAGGATGCAACCAGGAGGGAGCAGTGTGTGACTTTGGGATCTCTTTGGCTCCTGCCCAAGTATGGGGAAGGGAACTACTGGGAAGTGCCACACCATTCAGGAAGGAGAAATGCTGAACATGATAACTGGTTTAACACAGTTCAGTCATAAATGTCTCATCAGTGTCTCTTTTTTTTTTTCTTCCTTCGATCTTAAAGTCTCTCCAAGGAACTCCCGTGGGTGAATTAGAGTAAAGAAGTGGTGTTGGGCAATTTTTCTCCCTCTCATGTACACACTGCAAATTTCTGCAGTGTTTATTACTGGAATTGACCTACTGAAATCAGGAATGTCACTGACAGAGGTAAAAACCCTCAACAATCAAACAAATCACTATACCAAAGACTTTTTTGCTACTGCAATCACTCCCATCAAAACTGAGAACGTTTCAGAAGCATTATCCCATAGGGATTTGAGGATGGCTTTTTTAGCCTAAGTTTCATGCTTGACAGGGATATCAGTAAGCTGGAAAAAGAGAAAAATCCCAGATACATACCTAAATATTTTAAAATGTTAATCTAAAGGGCAAACCAGAGATTTCAAGAGCAGAATGGAACGGAAAATCCTTTGGGTTTTTTGGTGCACTTGGGCACTTTTACATAGTCAGGTTTAATGGCTTTGCAGGTTTAGAAGAGGATTTGCCAGCTTGTTTCACCTTCCGTGGAGGCTCCAAGCGGTAAGAACAGAAGACTCAAGGTCTTTGCACTGTCCGTTTTGTAGAGCGGCACAAACTGGCGCTACCGCTAAAGAGGGGCCTCTGGCACAAGCACCTGCACTGGCGCGAGGGAGAGGGTGCGAGGCTGCAGGTGGCTGCTGTCTGCTGCACAAGAGGCAGTGGGGGAGCCCACGTGAAACAATGGCCTGGGTTGACAACAAGCCCAGAAAAGCCATGAGCTGGTCTGCAGGGCAGAGGGAGGACTAAAACCAAGCTTAGGCAGCCAGTGCTGTTCCCCTTACACCCTTGGCCCAGTAAGCCATGTCTAGAGCAGACGGGTGATAATCCAACCTTCACACAGCATCTGTGAGTTTGTTCTTTTAGAAAAGCTGGCAGAATTACCCACTTGGGCATTCTCACACCCACACTGGGTGGCCAGACCGTGCAGGCAGCACGTTGAACAGAAATTCTTAACTTTTAGGCTCCAAAGTTCAGGACTCAGAAGTTCGTAAAGTACGGGTCTGAGGCTGTGTGTAAAATTCATACCCCTTTCTCTGCACACGATTGCAGACACTGACTTTGATCACATAATTGCGTAATATTTTTCTCCCTTGGGACTGCCACATACACGAAGAGTATGACAAACAATAAATTGTTTCTGAAGACAACTTACATTCTTTGGACATTCCCACTTCAAAGCACTTCTGTAGTCTGCAGTACTGGCAGCGGTTCCTGGTAACTTTATTGATAACACAGTTTTTATCTCTGTGACATGTGTACACCATGTTCTTCTGGATACTTCTGCGGAAAAAGCCCTGGAATAAAGAAAAAAAGAAATCAAACTTTTGAGCTTCCCATAACCCTTAGAGACAGGCACTAACATTGCTTTAAAATAACAAAATAAGTTCAAAGTTATGACTGGAGTATGGCATCTTTAAAGACTCAGTCTTATTATAATTTAGTACTGTTTCTTGCAACATAAGACTCATCTCTTAAATAAAAACTCATTAAATAATGCAACCTAAGGCCAAAATAAACAAATCTAGAACTGGTAACAGCATTCAGGAAATGAAGTCCTAGATTTTACAAAAAAGCTCAAATAAAAATGGTTTGGGCTCATGGACGTAGCAATGAATTGGGCAAACAACAGCCTTCCCAACAGATCCACCTGAAAGTCAAACACCTGCCCAACAACCGACAGCCGCTCTCAGCATAAAGGCCCCTGTCTAGTTTTTGTTCCTGTAGAGATTCTCTAGTTCGAAGTCTGCAGGTAAAAAGAGAAATAATTTGAACCTCAGGTCTCTTAGCTGCTGGAACTCCTACAGCAACTAATGAGGCATCTGCAGGTGGAAGAGTTCCGTGGAAGAGTTCCAGCACCAGGTTATTGAGTTGTGAACTCTTAAGACTTGCCAATTACAGCACTTTTTTTTCCTTCTTCTTCAGACACAGCTGTGAAAATAATCAAGTAATTACAATGATCTTACAAATGAGTTTTTTGTCTCAGTCTTCACCAGCAAGCACTCAAGCCACACCACCCAAGTCTCAGAGGGCAAAGGCAGAGAATGAAGAATCGCCCACTAGAGGGAGAAGACCAGGTTCAAGATCATCTGGGGAACCTAAAGTTGCACAAGTCCATGGGACCTGATGAGATGCATCCATGGGTCCTGAGGGTAGTGCCGGATGAAGTTGCTAAGCCACTATTCATCATATTTGAGAAGTTGTGTCAGTCTGGTGAAATTCCCACTGACTGGAAAAGGAGAAACATGACTCCCATTCTTAAAAAGGGAAAAAAGGAAGTCCCGGGGAACTACAGGCCAGTCAGTCTCACCTCTGTGCCTGGCAAGATCATGGAGCAGGTCCTCCTGGAAAGCATGCTAAGGCACATAGAAAATAAGGAGGTGATTGATGACAGCCAACATGGCTTCACCAAGAGCAGATCGTGCCTGACAAATTTGGTGGCCTCATACTACCAGGTCACAGTGTTGGTGTAACCAACACTGTAAGGAAGGTTACAAAGGAAGAACAACCGCAGTTATCTACTTGGACTTGGGCAAAGCATTTGATACTGCCCCGCATGACACCCTTGTCTCTAAATTGGAGACACATGGATTTGAAGGATGGACCACTCAGCGAATAAGGAATTGGCTGGATGGTCATACTCAAGAGTTGCGGTCAACGGCTCGATGTACCAGTGCAGACCAGTGATGAGTGGTGTTCCTCAGGGGTCAGTTTTGGGACTGGTGTTGTTTAACATCTTTGTTGGAACTAGATGACCTTTAAGGTCCCTTCCAACCCAAACCATTCTATGATTCTGTGATCTTGAACAGAAATTAAAGAGAACTAGAGGTCTGGTTTGTACTTAAGGAACACCATTTGACTGGATTCCTCAGTCAGGAAGTAAAAGAGAGAAACCCAGCCATAAATAGCAAGGTTAGCTGGCATAGAAAAAAAGGCAAAACCCAAGTTAATTTCTTTATCTGCACTAAAAAACAAGGTTTAGATATTATCACATAATAATGAAGAAAAAAACAGATAGGATTACTTTAAGCATTTTAGAGCTCAACCCACAGATATCCAGTGAAAGTATTTCTGCAACAGACATCTGGAAATTTGACAGCACTATTTAACCTTCTCACTTAGATTTCTGAAAATCATTTCAGCAAGCACCACGGTCAAATTTCAGTCAACACCATAGCATTATGGAAGAATAGTTAGCACTTTAATATTTGTTGGAGGGCTTGGAGAGGTTAAAACTGCTCAACCATCCACATGTTTATACCCTACAGGGAAGCGGTAAACTCCATGCCACAGACAATAGCTCTGTGCCCACAGTGCATTTGTCAAAAAATGCGATCACGGCAAACTGTAGAACTGGCTCTCCTAGAAGCACTCATCGAGATATGCGAGTAGTTCAAAAGCCAAAAAGCCTATCGTTCAGAGTTAACAGGGAGAGTTTCTGGCCATATGATGAGGGAGTGGTAGGGCAGGCACAGTCAGTAAGGGCTGGACATAAATTCCTTGCGCGCCCAACATGCTATAGATGCAAACGTTATGAAAATACCTCACATTCACTCAGAACTGAAATGTGCCTTCTTAATCATGTAACCCCTGGCAATAGCTTTCTGCAACTCTTGCACAGGCAAGCCTCATCCTGAGGTTAGCTCCCCTGATTTGGAAGATACTTAGTACTACCATCAAGGAGGTAAATAACAACTCTTCACTTCTTTCATTTCCTTAAGCTACTGGACACAGAAGAGGAATTTAAAGCTATTTGTTTAGAAAACGAAAACCTTCTAAGTTATCAATGACACTGGCATTTTAAATCCCATAGTTTTGATCATTAACACTTCTTGAAACTTTGCAATGGAAAGTATTCCAAGCGTGTGTACATTTGTTTACTTGCTGAGAAGAAAATTTATGTTAATGTTCACTTTCTGGCTTTGACATTCCCCGAATTGCAGTGCCTGGCTCTGCGGTAACTGCTGACAGTGCTAACCAGAACAGCGAGAAGTCTATTGCATCTATTTTGGTTTAATTCAACAGACGGAAAGCATGAGCTGTGCTGATACGAGGGTCTCTGTATGGCTTATTCGGCCACCACCTTTTAGTTGGGAAGAGGTAGGGGAAGTCAAGACCGGTAGCTTCCCTTGCAGCCACCCCAGTTTAATCCAGTGCTGCATGTAAATTCACACCCACAGTCACCAGTGGAATAACTCTCCCACCACCAGCCTGATAGGGCAAGAGAGAAAATGGCCCAAATGAACAAAAATTACCCTCCCGTGCAGCACCTGTCTCACCACACTGAACAACTGGAATAATTAAAAAAAAAACCCAACAGCCCCAAATCCTTCTCTCTGCCTGCAAATGCTTTGGGGCAGAGTCTGACGTGCATCCCTGCTCAAGAGACTCTTGGTCTACTGACACAGGCACGACTTGAAGTAAGAGCTTCAAAAGTTTTTTAGTTGCAAGAAGTTTAGTTTTCCCAATGCAGAGAAAAAAAGGAAAGAGCCTCCTCCAAATATACTTGTACTCCACCAAAATGTAAGCAGTAGCAAATGGCACCCACTGTTTGATCAGCTGTTCTGACATTCAGACACAGGTTCTGCATCCTTTGAACCTAGCGTTTAATTACAGCCCATCCGGAAGGAAAGCAGAGGAGGCAGTCTCTGTCCTTACCAAACAAAGTTGGCCACACAGCCCAACAGAAAAAGGTGATCCAGCTTCTGCAGACAGCAACTATAAAGCATCCATGAACTCATTACTAATACAAAAGGCTTAAGAAACTCAGAAAAAGCAAATCTCCAGGTCAAAATGAAGACAGCTTCTTCAACAGCCTAAACTCCCTAGGCAATGCCCTACACAGAGTGAGCGATAGATGAGGATATTAATTGTGGAAGCTTAGACACTTGTTCCACAAATTACTTTTTAACACCTGTATTTGATTTTCTTCCTACAGTTACTAATGAAACAGAAAGAAAATGATCCTGTTTACGTAAAATATACAGGTGGAAAAAAGACATAATGTGATCCTGCTCAACACTAAGGACCTGTTTCTCAACAGTAGGATCATGCCCACTCCTCAAGTATTCTTCCGTAAGACAACACTTGGGTACTATTTCTACTAAGATTTGTGGCAAATTCATCTTAAAACCTCAGCAATTTGTCACTGAAACCATTTTGAGGCCGGGTTCCAGGTAGCGCACATATTATACAGTGGCCCGTTCACTAAAAATAGCAACATTAGAAGCAGGCTTAAGTTTTCCTCCAGGTGCTTTTTGTCAAATGACCTCCATCCGATCTCACAATCTCAACACTTTCTTCAAAACCAAGAAAATCTGAATGTGACCTAACCTTAAGAAGTTGTCAGAAACTTCAGAGACAGCAAACCACCACTGCTTATAAATTAATGGAGTTCAAGTGCCTCCTGGCTTTTGGAAAACAAAGCTACTACTTACTGTAAATACCTTCACCTTGAAAGAAATCTGTTCAGCTGAATATTTACATGAGCCATTTTTTATGCAAATATTTTACCATCCCATCCAAATTTACACCCTGTGATGGGAGATGAGACACTCCTGTGCCAAAAGCGAGCAGAAATTATTCTTCCTTTGTAATTTAAAATGCCTTATGAATATATAAAAAGAATATTCTGTGAGACACAAAGCATTACTGTCATACATAATTGTTTTCGATAGCACCTACAAAGTACTTGAATTTAAAGTAGTGGAAGCTACTGAAGGCCTATTGCTCCAACATTCCTTTTATCCACAACTTGTGAAAGGAACATGGATCTTACGTTTTTATTTTAGCAGAGACAAAGACAGCTTTGCAGAAAACACACTTATGAATTAATTCCGTCCTTCTGAGATGCTTTTACTGGCATCCTTGGCGCAAAGTATTTTGGACAAACGTTTCAATTTTTAATCTCATCTTTTCTGCGTGCTAGGCCACGCTCCTCCCAGGCCCACCAATCTTGTTATCTTAATGGATGACAGATAGAGTATCACTCTGACCACGCCACATTAGGCGTCCTCATTTACCGAGTGCAAGGAAAAAATGCTGAGTATAAATTATTCAGAAATCTATTGTATCAGCGTGTGTTCTCTGAGCATCCACCACTGGCAGAGCAGACAGATTATTTTTCACTTTTAATTGTGTTGATATCTTATCTGCTGCACTGAAAGCAGAGAGTGATAGGTGAAACCGTATGTATTAAGCAGCAAATAAACCCAGTTTACCAGGTCTATTGCTTAGAAATAAATAACCTCTTTAGTCACTTTAACTTCAACACAATGCCAAAAACCCCCACTTCATTCCACTCGCCACTTACTTCTGTAGTTTTGGCCTGGTAGTGTGTCAAAATCAGAGGCTTCAGTAGAGAGCAGTAGTGCCTACAGAGACTATCAACTATTTCAGTAGTATTTTGAATGCCATTATGCCACTGGTTATCTGAATACAAAAGAGGTCATTAAGGATGAGCCCTCAAGATAATGTTGAGTGTTTAAGCTCATGAAGCCTTACAGAATTGTTAGCATGAACTGCTACCCCTACATATCTGATAGGGAATCTATAAAACCCCCTCTCCTTCACTGTCCAGTTCATTCTGGCAAGTCAAGATGATTCAGAGCTCAAGTTATGCGCACTGCATGAAGAGATGGATCATTTGATCTCAAAAATGCCTCAAAAATATCTTGCCAGCATAGGGCATGCCAAATCTCATTTGCCGATGTAGTGGGCTTACAAGTTGAAATCTTGCTCTGCAAGCCAGGGACAGGGTAATCAGCAGAGAAGGGCTATTGCGAGCTCAATCTGTTTGAACAGCCTGCTTGGTTCATCTGGTTCAGCTTTGATTACCCCCAAGCACAGGCAGCCAGCTATGACTCCTGCAGAATAAGAGACCCGTCTTTGGTAAATCTGCAAAATAAGCTTCCGAGTGAAGTGTGTTGCTGCTTTATCATAAAAGAAACAAAGGAGTAGGGAAGACTTTCCTACGGTACAGTTTATCAGTCATTTATAAACTCTGGCTGAGCTCTGAAGGGAAAGATAAACCCCAGTAACAACCCAAAAGAAAATCCAGCCCACAACATACCTGAAACCTCTGCCTTCTGCTTTGTTCTGAACCAGGGGCTGTAGAAATAGGTGCCTTTTTTACAACACAAATCTGTGTGCGATGCACAGCCTCTTTTCAATCTCTGTATTTTAATCATTCAAGATGATTGATTAAATCATTACCCCTGCTAATCCTGTAAAAAGTACACAGGCAAGGTAAGGACCCCGTTCCTGCTCTCTCTGGAGCACCAGCAGAGACATTTAAGGTCTCTCTCAGCAATGAGACCTGCACAAAACTACTTTGTCCTGTGTCCAGGGAACTGCCCAGGTACGCTCATGAATTGAATATGGTTTGTACTATTTTTATTACAGGTAACAGCAGTCAAGGAACCAAAAAGCTCCCTCATCACAAAGTCCTGGCTGGATCAGCGGTCAGGTTAGGGAAGAGATATACAAGTTTTAGATGTTAACCAGGATTATTTGCTTGGAAAGGCCTTGACAACATGCAATCCCCCAACTGGAGCTGCATAGAAAGGCTTATAAAAGACCTAAAAGCCACGTCATACGCTGTTAAGTGACTCCGTGAGGTATAAAAGACACTGCAAAATGGCTGCAGCCAGAACACGAGACCCCACAAGTAACAACAGCTGCCAAAGCAGCTATCTAAAAGGAAGCTAAAATGAGCGTATTCCCAGTTGCACAGCACTTTTCCAGGATGTCTGCACTGTCTATCATGCTTTGGAAGTCACGGCTTGCAGAATAAACAAATTAATTGTCTGACATTGTGGCTGGAAACCACCGCCGGCACAAAATGGAAGCAGCTACAACAATAAGTAGAGGAAGGCTCGCTGCCAGGAAGCAGGGAAATTGTGCTGATGATGTATGTCAGGGCAGGACAGGCAGATCTTTGCAAAAACAAATGAATAAACATTGTTAAATGTCAATAGCTTGTAGCGAGCACCTAGAGATGCCAGCCGCCCGGCAGCAGAGCGGCTGGGCACCAGCCTGCTCTGGGAAACGCTGTGGCTTTGTCCGTCGTCGCGGTTATTTCCAGAAGGAAGTCTCTGCTCACCATCCGCATTTCACCTCGTCTAGCCATTTATTCTGCAGATGAAGAACAGCCATAATCTTCCATAGCTGAAGTAAACTAAATTTGCTATTGAAATCAGGATGGTTTTGGTTTTTCCCCC
>NW_010235455.1:49322-59468 GCF_000690775.1 Eurypyga helias
TTTTTAACTGACAGAACTCAAGCACTTCATAAAAATAAGTAGGTGCTATCCCAGATCTCACACATGGGAATACAGACCTGTAGACCCAGAGCAACCCACTGAAGGGAAAAAAGGCCTATTCTCATTTAATTACTTTTACACAAATAGAAAAGCTTGAGGGTTTCAGGGTTTTCTCATTTCTTAAAGAGAAAAAGGCCCAAAGGACAGGGACAGGCAGATGAGACAGGTGCCACCCCTCCCTAAACGGGGATGCTCATCCACAACCACAAGCAATTCTCCAGCAAAGACAGGGCAGGCCACACTTGATAAATCCTAAGAGTTTCGAAGGTGAAGAAAGTCTTGTGGGCCTCAGAGGGCAAGAAAATTCACCAATTTCAATGACACAGCTTGAAGGAGATTATTCATGGGGCTACTAATGCCAATCAGCTATTAGCCACTGGTGAGGCTGAAAACCCACCTCATTTTTCATGGTGCCCCACGCCAACACATCTTCTGATTTCACAAACCTTGGCCCAATACTAGAAACATTTTCCAAACTATCAAAACGTTGATTTTTATCCCCCTCCCCCGGCCCTGGGGAATTAAAAACCCTTCCTCTGGCCAGCTGGCAGGGAGGCAGCTACCAATGAAATGGGGGAGCTGCGTTCATTCGGGTGCAAAATCTGCAGCAACTGGATTTCTCCAGCAAGGGTGCCACAGCCTCCCTAAGACTACGCAAGGATTTCTCCACAATTTCGATTCTCACTGAACTCCTGACCTTTTTAGCAAACATGTCAAAGTCTCCAGACAGAACAGTCATCACCTTGAAACAATATGCGAGGGGAAAGAACGGCTGAGATTTTCTGCTTCTCCACTTCAGTAACTCAAACAGAGAGGAAGGTGCTGGAATGCACTTCCATCTGCTGTCTTCAAATTAAAAAAAAAAAAAAAAGGAGATGAAATGCATACAATTAAAAAGTTACCGTTAACTTCCTTTCAGTAATGTCTGTAGGATGATTTTTGGCATGCTAGGAAACTCCAGATGTGAAGAGTAATAAATATAATTTAATACGAATAACAGGAGATCAAAGAAACGCTTTTCTGAGTTGCAGTGCACTGAATTATTTCACATGATTTAATGGAGAGCTCAGGAATGAATTATTCCTTTTTGTTATTTTCTTACATTTTTCTTTATGCAAATCAATTCCCTTTAACCTAATTTGTGGAGGACCAGACCTATAACCCAATAAACCATAAAATGTCACTGGGATGGTCGTACAACTGGCTAGCACTTATCCAAAAAGGCTATATGTTCTTAACTGCTCATTGTTTTTTGCCTCTCTTCCCCTTCAGTGCCTCAGGATTTATACCACCAATTAAGACAATAATGAGTGCCCCAGGTTGACCTCCCAGGAGCAAGAATTAATTAAGTGCAGTATTTCTTTGTAAAGAATGACACTTTTTCCAAACCATTTATGTAGCTGCTTTCCTGCATGGAAGAACAGTATCAGGAAAGGCTTTCCAAATTATTATCCCCCAAATGTATGACTGATTTTGGTTTACACCCTTAATTAATTTGGGTCTCTGGTTTTATGCATTGGGTTTTTGGGTGGTGGGAGCAGGGAAAGTGTCTTCCAAGGACAATATCACAATTTTACTAGACATACATGGGATTTTTTTGCACAGAGCTACAAAGGAAAACCACTAAGCAACAGCTGCTCTAACACAGTAGCAGATCTCCTAGCAAAAACAAACAAAAAATCCCCGCCAAGCTATACCCATACAGTGACACGCAGATTCCTGCAGCAGGCAGGACAAGGAAAAAGAGTCATGTTAGCTATGCAATTACTATGCTGCAATTACTTGTAGGAGTCTCTCAAATTAGCCTCTCCATTTAGCTGCTGGCAGAGATGGAAGCATGAGAAGAGGAAAGGGCAAGCTCAAACACAAACCTACATGGGAGAAAGAAGCTATGTACGTGCTCTAAGGAAACTCCCTGCATGGGCAGGCTCGGCACACTCCTCCTCCTCCTCTCCCAGCCTTCACACAGAGTTCCCACACATATTTGGCATCAGAGTTATTATCAGAAGAGACACGGGGACTTTCATTAATTGTCAGCCAACATAAAAATCCTTGCATTTCTGCACTGCCTGAAATCTATAGAGGCGCTAGTTTCTAACCCATTATTAGCAACCAAATGTTTACAGATCAGCTGAAATAATAATGCAAACTATGCCACAAATATTTATATATGCCTGCAAGCTAGCTGAAGTGCAATTCCCTTGCTCTAGCGGAGAGATGTGCAGAGCTTGTGTGCACAGCCAGCTGTTCCCTGCTCCCTCCCCAACCCACTCGCAGCCAACGCAGTGCCCAGCCTGAGCCTGGGCGACCGGGTGGGTGCCTGTGGGTGCCAGCCCAGCACCCACTCCCTAGGACGGCCGGCAAAGAGCTCGTTCTGGCTGAGCCACGGCACAGCTCCCACCTGTTTTCAAGACCCAGCACATTTCTATTCCCTTTGTCCAACCCCAGAGGAGGTTTAAAATGTGTCTGATCGGCAGCAGTGAAGTGGCTGAGGAGGGATGAAGCGATGTATGCAAACAATGCAGAAAGCAAACGAAAAACGTACAGAAGAAATAACACAGACATAAACATGCCAAAATGAACCAGATGTCTTGAGCATTATGCTTCCTGGTATGTTTTTCATGCATCCGTCTGAATGGCTCATCAATACACGTTCATTATCTCCCCAAAATTTTTTGTTTGCTCTTAGTTTTGACTACTGATCTCTAAACACACACGTTGTACCAAATCTCTTGAAAACTGGCAAGTAATACCTTGTACTTACTACTTTATGCTACACTCTCATTCCCCCGCATTCACCGACAAAGAAACTCTGCTAATACAGAACTGCCCACTAAAACCTTGTAATAGGTTGAGTTTTAGTGAAACTCGGATGCCTGGAGACTAAAAAACAGAGTTCAAGTAAACACCCAGAAATATGCAAGTCTGGCTCTGCAGTACTGGCAGTAGCCAAGGAAAATTACCTTTCTGCACTGCAGCTGGAACTCATTACCGAAGGCGACAGCAGAGGGATGAGTTGGAGCTGGACCAGCTTGGCAAACCCACCATTTTTAAGAATGACCTGGTGGCCATACCCCTTGCCCGGTTCCTGTACACAGTCAATGCAAACAGAGTCAAAACGGTCTCGACAACATGGAGAAACGGGCTGAGGAAGGTGGATGAAACGCGGTCTGTGCCAGCGCAAGGGATTAGCAAGTGCCCAAACAGAGCCAGGGGAATCAACTGACTAGCTCCTCCAAGCCGCAAGGACTCTTAAGGTAACACTGATCAGAGATGTGTGTCTTGTGATCACTGACACAGATCGGGCTGAAAAAGCACCCCAGTTTACAGGACAAACGCAGCACTGCGTCCACCTTGCCCGCTCCTGGGCACCACTGTTCACCCAGCCAAGCCGTGGGGAAGCAAGGGAGAGTCTGGGACTGGGCAACTTTCATGATGAGAAAACATGACCTTTCAGGGATGAGGGAATGAACTGGGGCTGATTTGATTAATCTAGCACAGGAAAATTTTAGCAAGATGTTTTCCTGTTTTCTCCCTCCCCTGCCAGACTTTAATCAATGGCCAGATTCAAGCACAGAGCTCATACAATCACAAGACGATCATTCCTGCAGTTTACAAAAATCACATGGACTTGGGGTAAGATAAAAAGGTCTTTTTAGTCAGCTCATCCATTTGGCTCATAGGTGCTGTGCTTGCATCTCTCTCCTGTTCACCTAACACTTCCCTTTTTCCTTCTGTTCAAAAAAATACGTAATTTTCACATTGGTTTCTGTACATGGAGCAGCCGCTGTACATCACTCCGGATAAATGTGGACTGGTTAAGACCGTTTGCAGCGGCGTCTGATCAATGCCTTGATCCCCTGATCCAAAAAAAAAGAAGGTTAAAAAGTGGTAGTGCTCATTCCTTTCAAAAATGATGGGCTGCAGAGCTTTCTCTAAAATGCTCCGCTTAGAACTTCCTAAATCTGGAGCACTGCCGCTCTCTCGGGCCAGCAGAAAGCACACAAGGATCACGTGTGAAGCGAAGACCTAATAATTTACACGTATTTATCGTAGGTGCACAGGGCTCTAAAGCAAGCCCAGCACCCCGGAGACGGGGAAGACCTCTCCCCTGTTGGGAAGACACACCTGGAGAGCAGCCAGCTGGGACACTCGTGGGAGGAGTGAACAGTAGCCCATTGGAGTGGCTGCACCACGGCTATAAATCTGTTTTCCCTGGTAAGTGCCTGGGAGGAGGGAGAGGGAACCGGCCGCTGCTGACAGTAATGGGTCCTGTTAAATTGTCACTTTTAAAGAGACTCTGAAGCCCGAACAAACTTGCTCCATAAGCATTTGCTCAGTCTCTCTGCCTCCAGGCAGACCCTGCTCACGCGCCGCGGCTGGGGGCTGCTGGCTCTCCCCTCCGGCGCTGGAAGGGTCCCCAGCAGTCGCTGAGGTTTGCTATAGCTGGAGTCAAATCGCCAGCTGCACTCACAGCCAAACAAATCGACACCTTCTGGCACTACTTGTGACTGCTCTCTCACCCTGGAATTTATGTGTCCGTTATTCTAGACAGAGGATCCAGAAACAATATACCTTTTCCCCTTTAAACACAGGTATTATGATACAGTTTTTATTGCACAGTAACTTTTACCACTAACCTATATTAAATAAGAAATTTTAAGCATGGCCATGTGAAATCATAAGGGATTTTATACACAAAAACGTCTTTCTACTTCTCAGCTGTCTCCTGAACTGAGCTGTGGAAACTGTGGGGACTCCTGCCTGTTATCAAAGGGAAGACCAATTTATGAGCGGGGACCCAGAATATTTTGGCAGACCAGCTGCAGCAGCACACCAATTAAACAGTTACTGTACCAGTACACCAAAACGCCCAATTACAGAATTGGATACACGGCTTCTTTAACACTCCAAGGAGTTGTTGTAAGAGGAGTACTCAGCAGCCCAGATGCCACACCTAGGGGTGTCTCCTGAATATGGAAATTTCCTCTGAAATAGTAAAAACAATGTAAAATAGGAAGAAGGACACAACACATACATCCTTTACAGGGAACTCAAGAACATTGTACCCGTACTTAAAGCCTATAGCAAAATTCATATACAAAGAGGGAAAGATAGGCATGTGGGTGTATAACCTTAACCCTCACAGTTCCTGATTTCTGGAATGGCTACTCAAAAATGGAAGATTTTTTTTCAACAAGGCAATATTTGTTTTGTTTTACAGGGGGAAGGTAAAGAGGAACATATACAATAAACAAATTGAAGACAGAATCTGTAAAGCTGCCTTTATTGGAAATACCAAATAATGGAAAAATGCATCCAACTGGCTTTCCTGTTACAGCACAAGACTGAAATTTCATGAAGAGCAGCTCTGCAAAGCTGACAGCTCTGGAATCCATGCTGCAAATTCAACTGCACTCCATTTCCAGAAGAAGCTAAAGAAAATGCCCCTGTAGGAAATTTCCTCAAAGGAACACTTCACTGGGGATTAGAAAGAACCTCTGTTTCCATTAGCAGGTCAGTCAGTAAGCACGGGGAGCAATGGAAGGTCACTTTCTGAGCATTCATGACTGCTTACAGACTGGGTGATGGTTTAGAGTAACTGGAAAATGCAGATAGGTGTGTCTTTCAAAATAAATTCAAAATAAGAAGCAAACAAAGAGCAACTGAATATCTACTTAACATGTAAGTAAACAGAATTAAATAACAGGTAATTCCATTCTGTACACTTAGGAAAACCCTTAATTTTGCATTTACTTCTCCAGGATGTGCCAGTCACAAAATCTTTATGTTCTTGTTAACAAAAATGCAAACTACAATTTAAAAAGATTCCTAAAGCAACCAGAACAGTCACTCAAACCATCCCACCAGCACCCAAGTCAACACTCAGTTAAAACCACGCTCAGCAACTATCCTGTTCTCCACTTTCCTCCAGGAAAAAACACACACTTTGTTCTGGTGTTCAGCAAACTAACCAGTCAAAATTCAACACATCAATTGCTTTTATCTCCTTCTCTATCAACGTCTCATTAACCTGTTTCTTTTTAAAAAGTTCCAGAGTTAAAAAATGAAAACTAGTTCCTTGCAATTTTACACATCTCTAGGTGCTGGTCAGAGAGCACAAATAAGTATGGCATAGTGTAAAAAAGAAAGCAGGCTACTACCGTTAATAGAAAATCTCAGTTTTAATTTCTGATTTGCTCATATATCCATATTTCCTTCCCTGCTGAATTACCTCTGCAAACAATACTTTTAAAGATCATATTATAAAATGTTGTATTAAGCACTGCGGAAAGCTGCATTTTTTCCTACACTGTAACAGCCTTCTGGGTGCGCACAGGACAGCCTGTACTCCAAATCTATAATTAAAGGCCACATGTGGTCCTTAAACTAATGGAGAGCTATGAAACAGATTGAAAATGCAAGAACAAAATAAAAGGTTTTTTACCCTCTCTACTGAAGAAAACTGCAAAAGTAAAATCCATTAGAAGATACTTACAGGAAAATAAAAACACATTCCACCTCTGTGGCATGCAAACCAGGGGACGTCTCAGCAGGCAAGCGTGCCAGCCTGAATGGCAGCCCACCTGCTGCTGGCAGCTCTGGTGGGTACACCCCGACGTGATTTGCACAGACAGCACTTTTACAGGTACGTATAATTTACTTAATTCTGCTGAAGCTGTTGCTAACCACGTGCACGCTACTGATGTGGTGTGAATCTCAGCTCTCCCAGCCATGTGCTAATAAGCCACAACAGCTATGGCCAGGTGAAAGTTGGCTGCAAGTGTGACAAACACATCTACAGGGACCCTTCAGTACCTACCTTAGCGCGAGAAACCGTGATTCAGTGATTCAGCTCTTGTACATACACACGTAAATTTGAAGTTTCTTCTTTTTACGGCGTGTTTTCTCAGGTATAAAAAGGAACAGACACCGCCAGCAGAGCAAGACTCAACAATTTTAGTTTAATAATAATAATGAACAAACTGTAGCTGTTACGGACCGGTTATTGGCCAAAGACTGAAAAGCTATGCCAAGGTCAGCAGGCATGAAGGCTGCATCTATACTAGGAAATGCTCTTGGGAACAATCACAGGCACTATGTCTGGCTGACATATGATGGGAAAGTCTACATCTACCTTCGTTTACTCCTTCTGCTTCTGAAACAGGAGGGTTGCATCCAAACCGGCCACAGGAGATGGCCACATGCAGGCAGAGTGCTAGCTGATAGAGCCAGAAACCTTGCAGGCATGCAGCACAGCAGAGCAGTGCCCCAGAACACGGCTGGTCACCAACGAATGCACTGTAGCTTGAGAGTCTGATGCTGCTGTCGTTTTTTGAGAAAGCCTTCACTGACAGTAACAGGAATTTTGTACGAGAAGGGATTGCAAGATTTAAGACACACAATTCTATGCCATTATTTGACAGTTTATGCAAAACAGAGAATAGTTTCCAGCTCCTGTTCACACAGGACGTTAGCCCTTGTGCTCACAAATAACTGGAGCAGCATGGTTAGCACGGTTAGAAAGTAATCTGGGATCATGTCTGCGCTTCTACAGAGCTGTCATCACTGCCAGAATAAAAAAAATAAAAGTAATTAGTCAAAAGATCTGTTCTCACAGATGAAGATGAAGCCCTGGTCTATGACGGAGGGCAACGGGCAGGGTAAGAGGAAAAGTAGTTGTGTCCCCGCTGCACCCTCCCTACAGACACTGCTGTTCTTCATCCCTCTCTGCTCCAGAAGCCCAGTGCGGGGGAGCAGCAGAGGTATAACCCACAACTTGAACCCAAAGCACTGGAAATCAAGTCTGGCATTCAAACGCACAACACTATTTTCATTTTCGTTATCTGTCATGGTTGGCAATGCTTTTTTTCTTCGTTCCATGTCATTCACATAACCCAGAAAGAGATTTAAAAATATACGTTAACACAGAATTTTACTGATCCCATCTATTTCATCATGTTTCCATGCTCTCAGTGGATTTCCAATAAATGCATGTTTCCCCTTCCTTTAAAAATGAAATAAATTCAGTACTTGGTGAAAGTTTTATCTTCCAAAGAAAGAGAAAGATTAATGAAGACCTCACTGAAGCACAGATACCAGCTTTTCAAAGGACACCTGGCTTTCCTGGTTTTGTTATTTTAAAAACTAAAATCTCAAACAAAACATTAAAAACATTCAGGTCTCCTCTGACAGCACGAAATGTAGAAAAATTCCAAGTTTGCAGTACTACATTTAAATCAGTTGCAATTCATTTAGTGTCCGCACATGGCACTGCTTTCTGCAAACAAATGGCTTTGAATGTCGCTACATTGCCAAGTGCCTACTGTTTAAGATCAGATGATATTAATAGTATGCAGAAATGTGCCTCAAAAAACATTTTTCACCTTCTTAAAAAAATGATTGTTGATTTAGCTAAAACCAGGAGCAATTTTCCATGATTTGAGGAATTTTTCATAGCTGTGCATGAACGACAGCACGCATCTCTACTGCTGGCACTGTCACTTACTAATACAGCTTAAATGGAGACAAATACAGCTTGATCATTCAAGCTGATCTGTATTTTTCTTTGAACCGATAGAAGCTTTTACAATTGCATTGCTGCCAACAGTATTACTACTTTCCCTGATACAAATCATACTGTGCACACATTTCTTACCTACAACTGAAACAAAAAGTGATTAAAACATGCCCGGAAAACAAAGTCAAACAAATATACAAATTACTAGTTATCTGGTTTTACCAAGTTTGCTTTTATTTTTTAGTGTTAGGTAACTGAGCAAATTCTATGCCTGGATCCTTAATTCCCAGTAAAGGGAAGTAAATATAGGCTTAAATATAACTACATTATAGCTAGAAGCTAACAGTGCAAGAGTGGTGTGATCAGAAAGAACTGCTGCTTAAGATCCCTCTGCAATCCCAGAACTGCCTCAGAAAATGCAAATCTGTCCTCACATGATGTAAGAGTCATTACTAAAAGAAAAAGGCATCTGTCCCAAAGGACACTGCCATAAAGGGAACTCTGCTGTAACAATCCCGAAAATATTTTAGGCTACTCATCACCATTTCTTGCAGACCAAAGCATAACATCCTTGCCAGAGAACTTTAGATAAATAAATAAATTCAAACCCAGTTCCACCCTCAGTCAGTAGCATTTTGTAAATCCGCTGTTGACCACGGGTCCACGCCCCGCAGCGGGGGAACCCCAAGCCTCTCTGTGTCCAAAGGGACCTAACAGTGGAGGACATCATGGAGAAAATTAACACAACTGTGCTTTTGGGCACCTAACCCAATGGCTCATGGGGACAAGCTGCTCTGGAGATGACCCAAACTAGATCTTGTTTAGATCCTCTGACCCATCCATCAGAGGAGCTCCCCTCTGTCTGCTGACTGCAGAGAGAACCCAGTCTTCAAAGTCAGGCAACTGATTTTGGGATTGCCTCCCACTGCATCTGTAAGCAGGTAAGGTAAGGGTGTAACACAGTGCCAGCTTTTCTCCCAAGCTACACATCCACGTGGATAAGCAAATCTGGACAAAGCAAAACCACTTTTCCTTTTGTTTTCTTTTCTTCTCCTATGTGTATCATCTTTTTTTTGCATGGGATTCAGTCCTACAGAATTATAGACCTAAATTTCAAGGTTTGTCTCAATGTCTATTTTCCACAGTATTTAAAGTCTTTAAAATAATAATATACATATATATATTTGAGTCAGGAAGGTGTTAAACAAATACACTTATTTTCATAGCTGAAGATCTTTGAAAATACATTAAATGTGCCTATGCTTTTAATTTAATGATCCCACATTTGGTGTGATTTGATATGAAACCTCTGATGGAAAGCAAGCTATTCTTCTTTTATGATAAAAGCCGACCTGGGATCACTCAGTATTGAAGCAGATTTATCTACATTTTTGTCTGTTAGCATCAACAGCAGGCAGTGAAGCACCTTATCATCCAGACAAAACTGCTGGACCGTAAACCTAGCCTCTTACATGCTGCGCTGTCTTCTCGCCTGAGACTGCTCCAGGCATCTTTGCTGCCCACCGAATCCGAGCCAGGAATCTGGGCAGGATTGCCAGCAGAGG